>NC_137775.1:52098550-52204913 GCF_963455305.1 Plecotus auritus
ATTTTTATTAAAATGTTCCATTATTTTATGTTAATGATTACTCACTTATTTCAGCCCTTTGTATTCAGCATGTCTCTATCGAAATAAACCTATGTTACTATGAAAATTGAAGCTTTTGTTATTTTGCAGCCCACATAAACTTAAACCTTGTTTATTTGGCCCATATTAACCTTTGAGTTTGACATGCTTGGCTTAGATGTATGGTATTGTCTCAGTAATCTATCAGTAGATAAATTAACCAACAAATCTATATTAAACTAGAGGCCTGGTGCACCAAATTCGTGCACAGGGGGGTGTGTCCCTCAGCCCAGCCTGCACCCTCTCCAATCTGGGACCCCTCGAGGGATGTCCAACTGCCCGTTTAGGCTGATCCCAGTAGGATCGGGCCTAAACAGGCAGTCAGACATCACTCTCACAATCCAGGACTGCTGGTTCCCAACTGCTCGCCTGCCTTCCTTCCTGATTGCCCCTAACCACTTCTGCCTGCCAGCCTGATCACCCCCTAACCACTCCCCTGCCAGCCTGATTGATGCCTAACTGCTCCCCTGCCAGCCTGTTTGCCCCTAACTGCCCTCCCCTGCTGGCCTGATCGCCCACAACTGCCCTCCCTTGCAGGCCTGGTCCCTCCTAAATGCCCTTCCCTGCTGGCCATCTTGTGGCAGCCATCTTGTGTCCACATGGGGGCAGCCATCTTTGACCACATGGGGGCAGCCATCTTGTGTGTTGGAGTGATGGTCAATTGGCATGTTACTCTTTTATTAGATAGGATAGAGGCCTGGTGCATGGGTGGGGGCCAGCTGGTTTTCCCTGAAAGGTGTCCTGGATCAGGGTGGGGGTTCCCTCGGGGCATGGGGCGGCCTGGGCGAGGGGCCTGGGGTGGTTTGCAGGCTTGCCACGCCCCCTGGTGACCCAAGTGGAGGCCCTGGTATCTGGGATTTATTTGTCTTCTATAATTGAAACTTTGTAGCCTTGAGTGGAAGCCTAGGCTGGCCAGGGTGTGCAGAAAGCTTGGCTTCCTCCATTACCAGGAAAACCCAAGCCTCCTGCTCTCTCTGCGGCCGCAGCCATCTTGGTTGGGTTAATTTGTATACTTGCTCCTGATTGGCTGGTGGGCATGGCTTGTGGGTGTAGTGGAGTGATAGTTAATTTGCATATTACTCTTTTATTAGATAGGATGTTCTGCAAAATCATTAAATTGTTATTATTGAAAAGAACTGATAGCTATAACAGAAATTTCCCTTCTAGAAGCTTCTAATCTTGATATAGCATATAAAGCAAGAGAGCTTAAAACACAAATTAATGATATAGATAATTAGATTGTAGAATTTGGAAGGGCAAAAATCTTAGTAAGTGAATAATAAATATAAAAAAACTCATAAGACAAGAAGGACTATTGCTGTAACTTAATTGAGGGGTTAGACCTGATTAAGGAAAATGATTGGAAATTAGTAGCTGGGAGAAAGTGACACCACTATTACCATAATTCAAGCTCCCTTTATAGGGCATCTCCTGTGCCTCAAGCTCTATACAGGCACTCTACCTTCATTAGTTCATTATCCAGCAAAAATGATGGTTGTCCCCACTGAAGAAAAATTCCATACCTTAATAATTTTTAGAAACACATCATAAGAGGTGAAACTAATGTTAAGTCTACAGACCTCTTCAACTCTCCACCCTAAGCTTTGACTATACAACACTCTCTCACATGGGTGACTTATTTGGCTAAGAAAGTATATGTAGCATAACATAAAGAAGTAATAATTAAAAGGGAGGCTTAGATCATTTCATAAAGAACTTTGACTATCAAGATAAATAATTTGAATGCTTTGTGTCTATAAGGAGGCTGTTGATGGATTCAGAGCAACACGTTGATGAGAACAAAATAGTGCTTTAAACAAGCCAATATGACATAGACACATTAGCTCACATTAGAGACTTGAAGATTATATAAAAGTTCTTACAATAGTTGAGCACTGTAAATGAAGAGCATGCAACAGAACATGAGAGGAATGAGAGGAGTGAAAGAGAAGAGGGATATTATGAAGGCAAAATTAACAGGATCTCAACAAAGGCACTTCTACTTTTTAAAATTCTTCATTCAGTTATATTTTAGATAACATAAAAAAGGAAAAATTTTCTTGGGATGATCATATAATATACAGCCATTACTATTTCTGTGTGTATATGTGCAAGCATGCCTGTAACATAGGACCAATAAATGTGTTACTTTTCCCCTGGTAAGATATTCCATTGGCTCACATACATTATTGTTGAAAGACAGAGGCAGATGTTAATAGAAGTGATGTTTAATGATCTGTGACCCCCATGTACAAAGCATACAGGCATCATAGTCATCTGCTAACCACATCTATGAAAACTGCCAGTGCAGTAGAATTCATGACCTTCAGATCTCAAGTACCAGCCTCTCCAGTGAGTTGAAAGGGCTCAGCTGGAAGGAAAATAAAAAAAAAAAAGAGAGTAAACATTTGAACAAGTGTGACATCCCCTTGGATTGGGGATAAGTGATATATACATAGCCTTCCCTTTACCTCCCATTTCCCCTGCAATTTGAGTGAAGCCTGTTCTCAAGGTGCAGAGCAGCTGGGGTTCACAGAAGGGCATTGCCACAGTTGGGTGCCAATCCTTAATGATGCAGCACTGCCTATGTACACAGACATCAAGGTCACCAGTAAATATGTGAAAATAATCACACGTTTCTATTAAAAGCATCAGTAATGATTCAATGACCCAAGGAAGAGATTCACTCTCTAACCAAATAGAATCTATAGACAGGTGAACATACGAGTATGTGACATCTATATGAGTGAAAGAGCATCATTTGGAGTGTAACTATTCCCAAGGTAGGTTTTATAGATTTTGTTAATTATTACTAAAATGAAAGTTTCACTTTGACATGGAGAATCATCAGGAGAGAAGCAGTTCCAAATTCTTAGGCATCCTGCCATGTTATGATTAATTTTACAGTCTATGCATGGATGTTTAGTTAGAGAAGAGAACTGTAGCTATCTTGTACGATCCATCAAAATAGTAGGAATAAACTGTCACTCCCAACATGAGCTGTGAACATGTTTATTTATGAGCCACTCTGCTGAAATTGAAAAAAGGAAAATCAAGACAGCAATGCATAGAGAGACATCTGAAATGTTCTCTGTTAAGCAATAGCTAATGGAAAGCATGCAACAAAGAAAACCTGGCTTATTTCCAGTTTTCAAAAACAGTTGAGGACTTTGGTTCAAATGGTTTAGGTTTCATTTTTGACTCACTGTAAGACCCTTATAATCTAATGTGATCGTCTTCAGAATTTGGCTTGTTAAGTTTAAAAGGGAAGTGAAATACCTTTTACAAATCTTTAATTTTAAACCTTAGTAATAAAAACTGAAAATAAATACACCAACATGGTAAGTGGTCATCTTTGTAGAATGGTAGTATTTTAGATGATTTTGTATCTTCTTAGTTACGTATACTTTTTTAATAGATAAAATGAGATGTGGTTGAAATGTCCATCAGTACAGAACCTTTTATAGAAACACTGTATATCTTTGCAAGGGAATTCCATGCAGTCATGGTGCACAGAGTGATGGATGTGTGTATTCTCTGCTGAACCTTTATACATACAAAAAATGGGAACTATAGATGAAATATTAACATTTTGTGCATATTAAAGTAATACATCCTTCTTCATTTTCTGCTGTTTTATATAGAGAGTGATATATAATGACAAGCATATAAATATCTTTAATCAGAAAAAAATGAGTAGCAATAAAATGGATAATAAATTAAGACTTGTCTTCAAGATATTAAATCATAGCACAAAGTTTTAATAATTTATATAATGTGGTACTAGTATAAGAATCAAAAGACAGGTCTAACAGAATTGATATTATTGATATTTAAATATACATAGTTGATATCTAGAGTATGCCAAAGGACATATCACAGATAATTTAGGGGAAAGGATTGATTATTTACCAAATGATATAGAGAAATGTGTCCAATTAGAGGAAAAAGTCAACTTTAATTCTAATCTTATACCTAATATGACATTTTAGAATAACAAATTAAATATGCAAATAAAATAATAGGAAATTGAAATCACTTTCAATCTGTTCAAGAATTTAAAAATATTTACTAAACATGAGAGAGGTGGAAGATGTTAAAAAGGAAAATAACCGTTTATCTAAATACATCAAAATTTAAAGCAGTGTGGGCTGAACAAACACAATTTTAGAATAGAATAATTCTTTATTCATTCAATCAAATGTGAGGGCAGAACAAAGGCATTTCATATGTGAAAAGACTCTCATGTCACTTCCTAGGTACCTTTTGTAGGAAGATACTGAGGATATACTTTAATAAATGCATAAGTGCCATAGACAAGAAACCATTAAGAGAGCCAAGATTAAGTTGATCTAACCCTTTATACCTATAGTAGGCCAAAAGATCAGGGCTATAGAGAAAGATGCTCCACAAAATAATCACTATGATGGAGACGATAGAAAAAATAAGGTATGAAAAAGGCACAAAACACCAGAGGGAAAAACAGGTGATTAGAAACTTCAGGAGAAACCAACAACTATAATTAAAAGGGACAGCTCAATTATAGAGTAGACACTCCAAGACAAAGCAAGAAGACTTTGGTGTTCAAGAAAAATAATAGAATGGACTGGGTGTAGTAACATTAAAAATAGAATGGCTTTATTACAAACATGAATATTATTAGTGATGGAGGAAAAAGCATGTATTATTTTTTTCCCAACAAAACAAAAGAAAGGTAATTAGAAACTCCAGGAGAAACTACAATTCAAAAAAACTCTCATACAAGTATGAAGGAAAGCAAAATCAGTATATATGTAGACACCCACTAAGCTTTAAAAAAAAGAAGAATTGTTTTAGTGGCACTGGAGTTGTGATATTGAAAACATAGACAAGAAAGTGTAATATATAAAACTATATGATGTGATAATAAATTTTATCTATCTTGTCATAATCACATAAATAATGTCCCTTTATTTCAATTTTAATTTTTTTTTTTTTGAGAGAGAGAGAGAGAGGAAGAGTGAGAAAGAGATAGATGTGAGAGCAAAACATTGACTGGCTGCCTCCTGCAGGCTGTAGAGGGTCAGGTCTGCAGCACCAGCATTTGCCCTAATCGGGAATCAAACTGGCAACCATTTGGTGCACAGGACCATGCCAACCAACTGAACTACATTGGCTAGTACTATTTCAACTTTTAGAACCAACCTATAAATAAAGCAAGAAGCATTTAATAAAGTGAGCAAAATATGGAAGAAAGAGAAATAGATAAACTAAAATTATCTATTAATAAACTAAAATTATATCAAATAAAAATAGTTACTTAAAAAAAAAGAAAAATAGTTACTTTCATTTCACAAAACCAAATATGAATTATATGTTAAGTCTTTGAAAAGTTTGTTCATGTGCAACAAGGGAATCAATAAGTAGTTATTACCCATAGGTGTAAGGATATGATTTAAAGATCAAATAATAATCAATAGAGAAATTAAAGATGGGTTTACAGAATTACTTGGAGTTGGAGATAGAGGTGAAGAGCCCTGTAGAGTAAAAAAGGAGGATGCATACTTGGAAAATATTTGCAGCACACAGGATATTTTCAAGGTTAGAGACATAAGTATCTTCTAAATAAATAAGAAAAACATTAATTTACCAATTTTAAAAAGGGAAAGAAATCTAAACTGGTAATGAATGAAAGCAAAAATATAATGAATAAGTGTAAAAATACTCTCATCATACCCAAAAAATATAACAATTAATCAAAAATATGATATTTCTTTTAAGCATTAAGTTTTCACAGTATTTTTAAATCAATGCTGTTGTAGGGATGGTAATGTAGATATTTCTACACATTGTAGTTGGGAGTGTCAAATGGTGAAAGGTTATAGATCAAAGAAGAATCTATTTACCTAGTAGCTTGATGTTATAAATTTAGTTTTAGAATACATCTTAAAGATAAGTCTTAGCCATTCAAATATTGATAAATGAATATATTTATAATAATTAATCATTGAAAACAAGCAATACCCAACTAAATGATTAACTGTTGGTAAAGATCTAATTAATGTTTTCTTAAACCATGTAACAAGTGAGCAAAGCAGACACAATATAAAATTATTACAAAACAGGCTGTGCCAAGGAAGGGAGGGTGTGGGGACTGAGCAAAGGGAGGAGATAGGGGACATCTGCAAGTATCAACAATAAAAATTTTAAATTAAAATAAAACAGGCTGCTTACAATCTCAATTTAATGTAATGTAATTTTATTCTTCATATATGTTTGAATAATTTATTTAAATAATATTATATGCATTTATATGTGATTAATGTATATATGAACTTAGAAACAACTGCAAAATATTACCATGTCTGAGTTTATGGTTATTATTAATCATGTTCTCATATTTCTGCTAGAGGCCCAGTATATAAAATTCATGCATGGGTAGGGTCCCTAGGCCTGGCCGGCGATCAGGGCCTTTCAGCTGCCAGCCAGGGCCTCCTGTCCCTGGCTGCCAGCTGCTGGCTGCTGGCCAGGGCCTTCCTTCGTTCTGTGCCGCCCCCTGGTGGTCAGAGCACATCATAGTGAGTGATTGAACTCCAGCTCTCCTGGTCGAACTCCCAAGGGGACACTTTGCATATTAGCCTTTTATATATATAGATAATATTTCAAATTTAAATGTGCCTCTTTATTTTAAATCAGACAGAATACATATTTATGATAGATAAACTAAAATCATATCAAATAAAAATACAGTTACTTTTAAAAAAAGAAAAAATGCAATTACTTTTATTTCACAAAACCAAATATGAATTATATGTTAATTTCATACATAGCTCAAATCATATCACTTGACCTAAGTTGCAAATTATTTTCAAGGACTTTATGACATTACTGATGAGTGAACAGATATATTAATTCATTATTTATGTAGCAAACCCCTTATTCATAAACAGAATTGAGTGGTCTGTAAGCACCTGATCAAATATTAGTAGAGGTTTATTTTATAAAGTTTTACCAGTGCCATAGACATTTTTAAATACCTATTTAGACTTAATTATGATTATAGAATTGCTCCAGAGACAGTTAACATACACATTTAAAATTTTTTAATTAACATTTTTTAATTTATTTTATTTTCATGAAAATTTAGCATTATTACCCTAGTAATTTTGTTTCAGTACTTATTCTGAATAATTCATTGAACAAAGGAAAGACACTAGGTTGTTTATTCAATTTCAGTGTATCTTAAGTAAATCATTAGACAATATGAGTTATACACACCCTTTAAAAACTAGAATTTGCTATAATTTTCTTTATGTGGTAAAGAATTTTATACAGGCATATCTGTTATAAACTTCAAAGAGCCTTAGGTGATAGTGAGAGACCATGTACCCTGAGGGAAATATTATTTAAGTTTTACATGTACAACAATTTGTTCTTCACTAAAAAGCAAAAATTAATTGTTCAATAAACTGGAGTCATGTGTACCTGAATTGTTTGGAAAATGCAGACATTCTGCTTTCTTCCAGTGGAAAGGGGGGACATAGAACAGGGTGCCAGCAAATGAAGAGTTAAAATAGATTGGGGTTAATTTCAAGAGGAAATTTGAACTATCTTTTGTAGGCCAAAGAGAAACATTGTGGGTTTTTTGGAGGGGGCATGACAAGATTGAGTCTACACTTTGTCAGAATATTTCACAGAGAAGCTCTGTGAATGAAGCATTCTTGATTTTAAAACTTAGTAAATGCATTCTACGCTTATAGACATCTGTTTGGATAATTACAATGAGTTTTATAATAAAAAGAGCTCTGCAGAGTCCTGCAATAAAATGTAAATTATGTTTAACTTTGTTAAACTCAGTTCTTGCTAAATATATTTTATTAGAAATTAGTTTTGGAAATAAATCTCCTAAATCATCTTTGGAAACAGCTTCTTTATAATAACATCAATGTATTCTATAATGAAAAATCTGAAATAGCAATATAAGCCTTTACATTATGCATCATTCTTATGGTTTACCAAGGGGATTTATTTTTAGAAATTTTCTACATTAGGTCTTACTTCCTGGTATAAAGCTTGTCTTTTTGAGTAAAAAAATATGAGTAAGCGTGATGATTAAGTATACACAAAAGGTAAATTCCAATAGGTTAAGATGTATCTAAAAAGTATAAAAATAATGGTTTTTAAATATGAGTTATTTTCTTTATGAAATTTGCTGCAGTCTATTAATTCTCTTAAAGGACCTATTAAATCTTACAAATCAAAGCTCAAAGAGAAGTATTTATTTTAGTGTCACTATGCATATAAATCCGTAGGAATTGCTTTCAAACTTTGAGTCAAACCCTACAATCTCTACTTTCTCCCCCCCCCCCCCAAAAAAAAAACACTAAAAACCACAGATTTCATACAAACTAAAACTACAGTTTAGGATTTATGAGGGATTTAATTCATACTTCTTACACAGAATAGATAGTGTGAGAATAAAAGGCTGTTTTATCAAATAATTTGCTCTGAGCAGAGCACTGTTCACACAGGCAGAATCAGAAAAGAGAAATATTAACATGTTTGAATGCCAGTGTTTGAAATACATCTTAGACTATTGACATTCTGTCTGACAGAGCTTTCTGACTACCTCATGAATTAGGAGAATGAACATATCCTTGAAAAGTTAGCCTCTTTTGGAAAAGTCATTTTCAGACGACTTGTCATCTCCCATTGTAACACTCCCTCTCCCTGAAAGTTCTCCTGGGTCTTTATTTTCACTATTAGAAGAGACCAAACTCATTATGCTATTTAACACCTTGAACTAGACAGCAACTTGGCACAGGGAAGGAGTAGCCAGTGTTATATTTGCCATTAAATGCAGGCACCTTTTAAAACTATTCAGAGTGTAATTTTATTAAACAAAAGGCATATTATTGGCTTAGGGCCATTAACCATAAATATTTCCTGGTCAAGATCAATTGATGTAGAATTTCTTGAATAATGCTAAAAGAATATAAAATAAGACCTAGATGTCAGATGATATAAAAAAGTACATAAATGTCAGAAATTAAAGTTAAATTATTTCTGAATTTCCCTTTGTGTAGGATCAGGATATTGTTGAAATAGGGTACATAGAATCCAATCCTAGATATAACGAGAGGGTTGAATTTATACAATATATAGGATATGCAAAATTCTCTCTTCTCCAAGTAGAATCCATGAAAAGCAAATCAATTTTTGGCTCAAGAGAGAATGTACCTTTCCTTTCAAATTTGGGGACATTCACGAATCGATAACATTTTGGATGTCCTTTTTTTGCCTTTGTTACTCTAAACCAAGAGTCCTGAAAGTTAAACAGTATTAAAGGAGAAAAGCTGAACACACTAAAGGCAAACTCTTATTTTAGTGGCTACTCCATGGTTAACATCAATTTGTTGAAAGATGGTAACTTAGTTGTCCTTGCCTTGTTTCAAAGAGGATACAGAGCAGCAATAGGACTTGACAAGAATATGAACAAAAAAGAGAAGTAACTATTTCCATTGAGTAAGAAAGTGGTAGTTCTTCTTTTATATCCAACAGAAAATTTCTTATATACCAGTTATAACTTTAGTAAATAATATTTTGTGCTAGACATTGTGTGTTCTTTGCCAATGCAGTTTTAGCATTGATGTATAAAGAGAGAAAAGTATATTTGGGGCTCACATAATATATACTAAGGCAGATATGAAAAATTTTTATTTATAAATAGTTTTCAATGAAACACATTTATCTGAAAAGATTTTTGCTCTATTTGCCCCTAATTGAAGTTCAAAAATATGTTTAATGATTTTTGCTTAATAAAGAAAATAATGTTGTCATTTGAAGTCTCTGAGACCAGCAATGAGGTCCTTGTAAATAGAGTGAATTTTTTTCATGATACAGAAAGTAAACATATACTAGGAAATGAGGAATCTGAAGCATAGATACCTTCCTCCTGACATTACCCTCTCACTAAAAAAATTAGCATACATGTGTTGTAATTTCCTAAATAAGAACACCAATTTCTTAAGAGCACAGAGGTAGTCCTTCTAAGGAGTTAATTGTATTCTGACAAATCAGCAAATTCTGAGTACCTAAGAATAACTTGATGACCTACTAATTAAATTAAAAGTTTTTTAAAAGTCCAATAATGACCACTAACTATATATGGACTCCTAAATTTCGACTTAATTCATTAATGGACATAACACAGGACAGAGTATAAAAATCAGTGTTTAAGCTGGTTCTTCCCACTTACCAAGTACAGTGAACTTGGGGAACTTGGGGGAAGTTACCTCACTTCTCTACAACTCAGTTCTGTCTAAATTAAAGTGACAGTAAAACAATACCTACTACGAGTTTTTCATAAGAATGTAATCAGATGTATGTTAAAGTTCTGTCAACTAAAATCACTATATAAATAAAAGTATGCATTATTATTTATGCAAAAAATGGCAAATGAGCACTATTCCTATATACTATTCAACAAAACTTTAGAATAACTAATGATGATTATTACCTTTATTTAAGAAAAGAAATGGAATTTAATTGAGAATACTTGAACATAAGAGTCTAGATTAGAAATCTATAATTAAAAATAGGGAAGTATGTATACTATATCACATATTCCTGAACAAAGATTTGATGAAGCTTACACATCTAAATAAACTTGAAAAAAGACAACTAAAAATAAAAAATGGGGGAAAAAAACTAACTCCTAAGGAACAGGGAAATAGTCATATTTTCAGAACCTGTTATGATTTAGTGTAATTGGTATTCAAATTCCATTTGAGCTTTAGCAAAATTGTTGCTATAGACAGATTGAGTGAGACCAATTTCCCACAGCTGGTGTGAACTTCCTCATGAAGGGTATACAGCTGTAAGCCCTTGGACATGATTTTGCAGAGTCTAGCACACTCCCTAGTGGGTCTTCTCCATTTTCCCTACACTCTTCTGTTCCCAGCCACAGTTATAGTTCCTTCACAACTAGAAAATCAGCTCACCCTGGACTTTATTCTCATTCAAGTTATTTAACTCTATGTCCATCAAAGTTACTATCTTATCTGAAAACATCTGTAGCTTTTAACCCATTCTCTTCTTTTACTGAGTTACAGAAAAATATAAAATTCTTCCTGTTTTCCAAAGCTAACTATCCACACGTGACCTTGACTGTCTTCTAGCCTCCTGTGCCATCAATTTTCTCTCTTCCCTATAGTTCAGACTCTCCCTCTCCCTAATGCTTTTATATCATCTCAGTAAAATATTGATCTCTCTTATTATAAAAATTACATTTCCCAATTTCTACATCATCATAGAGTATAAAGAATACAACCCAGAATGTACACTGATCTTGAATACTGGTAACTTATTGACTACCCAGATCCTGCATCCCACCCCAAGTATCCAGCTTACATCATATTTTTTTTTATTTCTCTCCCCTACCAACCATATTTGAATCTAGCACATTGTGTCATTGCACAGGTTTTCTCTGTAATATGTTTGCTTTCATATCTTCCTGTTGGTGTCTTCCATAATCATACAAATGTATGCTTTGATTTCTTCCTTACTATTGACATTGCCTACTAATCTGTTTTCCCACCCCCACTTTCCTGTCTCTGATCTATATTATACATTATCCTCTATCTTATCTAATAAAAGAGTAATATGCAAATTAACCATCACTCTGCTACGCCCACAAACCACGCCCACCAGCCAATCAGGAGCGAGTATGCAAATTGACCCAACCAAGATGGCTGTGGTCACGGAGAGAGCAGGAGAGAGGGTTGGGTTTCCCCGGCGATGGAGGAAGCCAAGCTTTCCGCACACTCTGGCCTGCCAGGCCTCCACTTAAGGCTACAAAGTTTCAATTGTAGAAGATAAACAAATCCCAGATACCAGGGCCTCCGCTTGGGTTGCCGGGGGGCGTGGCAGGCCTGCAAACCACCCCAGGCCCCTCGCCCAGGCTGCCCTATGCCCCAAGGGAACCCCCATCCTTATCCGGGACACCCTTCAGGGCAAACCAGCTGGCCCCCACCCATGCACCAGGCCTCTATCCTATCTAATAAAAGAGTAATATGTAGATTGACCATCACTCCAACACACAAGATGGCTGCCCCCATGTGGTCAAAGATGGCTGCCCCCATGTGGACACAAGATGGCCGCCACAAGATGGCCAGCAGGGGAGGGCATTTAGGAGTGACCAGGCCTGCAGGGGAGGGCAGTTGGGAGGGACCAGGCTGGCAGAGTAGGGAAGTTGGGGGCAAACAGGC
The DNA here is from genome assembly GCF_963455305.1 of Plecotus auritus. Classification (NCBI taxonomy): domain Eukaryota; kingdom Metazoa; phylum Chordata; class Mammalia; order Chiroptera; family Vespertilionidae; genus Plecotus; species Plecotus auritus. Next base: position 52,110,877 of record NC_137775.1, read on the forward strand.
TGGCAGGGGAGCAGTTAGACATCAATCAGGCTGGCAGGGGAGTGGTTAGGGGGTGATCAGGCGGGCAGGCAGAAGTGGTTAGGGGCAATCAGGAAGGCAGGCAGGTGAGCAGTTGGGAGCCAGCAGTCCTGGATTGTGAGAGGGATGTCCGACTGCCCATTTAGGCCCGATCCCATCGGGCCTCTGCACCAATTCCCTACTGGGATTGGGTCTAAACGGGCAGTTGGACATCCCTAGAGGGGTACCAGATTGGAGAGGGTGCAGGCTGGGCTGAGGGACACCCCACCCCCGTGCACAAATTTTGTGCACTGGGCCTCTAGTATATAAAAAAGCATAAGCGACCAGACGACAGACAACCAGTTGACCAGTTGACTGGTTACTATGACGTGCACTGGCCACCAGGGGGCAGATGCTTAATGCAGGAGCTGCCCCCTGGTGGTCAGTGTGCTCCCACAGTGGGAGAGTCACTCAGCTGACCTACAGGTGCCAGATGCCTCTCCTGCAGGCACTCCCTCTCAGCACCAATCCCACATCTGGACCAGGACCAGGATCGGGACCGACATCTGGACTGACTGGGCTTGAGCCCCCAATTACTTCTCCAGCACCACACCAGGAGTGAGGCAGTGACAATGAGAGGTGGCTACACGGTCATGGGTGCACCAGTATCACCCTAGAATGGGCATGTGAAGACTGCAGCAGAGCAGCAGCAAGCCTACCAGGCGGTGGCAGGCACAGGGGGGCCGGGATGAGTGGGAGTGTCATGGTGCCTGGCCCAGGGGCTCAGGCTCCTCCCTGGACGCCTGCTGCTTTGCATACTACCTCATGATGTGCGAGTTCAATGCAGACAGCTGGCTGGAGCCTGATGAGCTGGCAGGTAAGGTCAGGCTGCGGCAGCATGGAGGTCCACTGATCCCCACAGGCCAGACCAAGGGACCCCACTGATGCATGATTCCATGCACTGGGCCTCTAGTATATAATAAAAGCCTAATATGCTAAGTGTCCAACCGTTTTTTCCACCTTTTGACCAGTCACTATGACATGCACTGACCACCAGGGGGCAGATGCTCCAACCTGTAAGTTAGCTTGCTGCTGGGGTCTGGCCAATTGGGACTGAATGAGACGGGCCAGACACACCTGGAGCCCTCCGGCGGTCCCTCCCCAGCCCTGATCGTGCACCAGTGGGCTCCCTTGGCCTGGCCTGCACCCTCTTGCAATCCAGGACCCCTCGGGGGATGTTGGAGAGTTGGTTTAGGCCTGATCTCCACAGGCCAAGCCGAGGGACACCACTGGTGCACAAATTCATGCACCAGGCCTCTAGTTACAAAAACAGTTCCCCAAATCAAACTTCTAATCTAATTTTTTTTTTCCGTAAAAACAATCTCAGTTCCTGAGAAATAAATTATCTCCTATGCAAAGCATTTGAAGGATTCTAAAACATACCCAAATCATTTTCCAACATTCTCCTTACAACTGAGCGTCACATACATCCACTTTACAATTGCAGCTCAATAAAATTGGCCTGTGCTTTCCTGCCTCTGTTCCTGAAATTACATGTTTTTGATACCAACTTCACCCTTTCAAAATTCCAAAACACCAGTGTCTTTATTGCATCTTTAAAGACTCCTTCCAAGTCTTCCTCTTGCAGTAAGTATCCTAGGTGGTGCCTTAGTCAGAATTTTTCCACATCCTCTAATTTTCTAGAAGACTTTATGTTTTTTCTTCAGCGTTCATGTTCTACCTTATACTTCTTTATCCATGTATATTGTCTTTGTTGGCAGATTCAAGCACATCAGCATCAGTCATCCTGCCCATTTCATATCTGCCCCACTCCTCTTCAAATCCTTTCACTTTGAAAATCCTTGGGGTTCAATTTAAGTAAGTGAATGTTGACTTTGTATATACCTGCAAAATAAAGAACAAAGAGCCAGTTTTTCCTTTCCCCTCACATTAAAACACGGAAGTTCACATTTTTGCAGCATGTTTGTGCACCCCTATAGACACAAAGAGCCCATGAGATCTCATCAAATTCAGGAGTGAAATGTTGCGCCAAAGTAATGTTTGCATGGTGGGTGAAAAGAGAGTACTAGATGACAGGAAGGATGACAAGTCAAGTGAACCAAATCTGAAGTGGTAATTTTTACAACCTGAATAATCTGCTCTCCATATGTGTCCTGTAAATCCTAGGAAAGGTACTATAACCATGATCTTTGCATTAGAGTAGTGCACATAACTATTCACCTCTTAGCTGGAATAAATTTAAAAAACAAGAGGAAAGCTTTTTGGCAATTTTTCCTCTAAGTGTATGCAAAGCTGAAAAGCCAAATGGAGAGAGGAGCCTGTTAACCTTTATCACACACCACATGCAAAGTAATCACACATCATAATGCTTTCATATCATATGTTCATTTCACATGCTCAGACATGGCACCACATAGTTAAGCTTCCAGCAGCTGGAGAAATTATAATGCAGCAATGGTCTACTCATAGAGTTCACTGCTTCCTTTACCATTCTTGGCTTGACAAATAGAAAGCTTCATGGTCATAAGTCAAATCCAGACTGTGACTTAATTTTTCTTACAAAGTTTTAAAAAATGTTTCAACTACTTTAAGGCAAAGGAACCCTGTACAGTATAAATTGGGTAAAGAAAGGTTATTTTACCTACTTAAGGAGTTGTTAATGAAAATTTTCATATTTCTAATATATAATTTTGTCTTTCCCACTTGTCCTCTTGTTCCTCATTGTCTTTTATTGCCCCAGCAGAGAAAAATGGGCTGCTATTTGAGGAAAATATATTTTAAACGATTTGTTCACATCTCAAGAAATAATTTTGTTACCATCATTTTGAAATATATACCCTTTTTTAATTTTCTTGAGACAGTGTCCCCATTATTTAAAAATATGAATACTTTTTTCCTAAACTGGTATGGTACTCTAGTTGTTGGTCATCAAATACATATTGTCATGAAAACAGCATATCAAAGGTTTAAATATTTGGGGTTTTATCTCAATAAGAATCTTTCCTCCTTGGGAATTTTACACTAAAGCAGACAAAGACCCTTGCATTTGCCCCCTCATTGATCTCATGGGTTAACAGAAGACCTAAGAAAAGAATAAGCAAATTGCTAATATTTGTCTATAGGCTTTACAAGTTGTATTGGAGTGGTGATATGATTGGTAGAGCATGTTTTTGGCATGATGGCATGGGTTTGATTGATTCCCAGCTTCTCCTCTCCATTTGCTGTGTAATATCAAGCATGTTACTTAGAAAACTTATTTTGCATCTATTTAACCTTCTGTGAAATGAGGATAATAAAACTTACTTTCAACTTGTCCTAAGGATTCAATAATATGACATGAGTAAAGTTGTATAATACCTTGACTAAACAGTAAGTCTTTTTTCTTTTTCTTCTTATTCCACCCCTTCATTATAAAGTTAATTTAACCACCATTTTACCTTTCAGATCAATTACATGTGAAGACCTGATTCGTAATTTCATCTCATGAATGGTCCCTGCACCCATCTCTGTGCATATCTATTTCTAAAGCACTCTTTGCCTTTTGCCATTTTAAAAAATGCTTTTAAAAAAATAGTGCTAGTATACAAGCCATGTGAAACTACAATACTTCACTTAATTCTCCTAAGAGTTATTAAAATATATATCATTTATCTTTAATCTATAAATGAGAAAACTAAGATTAAAAAGGCTAAGTGACTTTTATAATGCTGTAAAGGCTAAGCAAGGTTAAGTGGCTTCTGAGATACTATAACAGAGGAAGTAGCAATTCTCGGAATTTAACCCAGGTTTTCCAATTTCAAGTGGCGTGACCTTTCTCCTCTTCCATCCTGGCAGAGCTTTACTTTACATAGTTTTCCTCCTTTCTCTTTAATGCACTTCTATAATTTGCATATTAAACCCAATATTTTGCCCCAGTCAGCTTCATCTTTCTGCTCTCCTCTAGGAACCTGGAGAAAACTTTACCTTTTGCTGTAAATGGGAATCTCTAGTCACAGTGATATTTAGGCATGTAACAGACCTTTAACTGAGGAAAATATTTCAAGCCATGGGTTTTGAGCCAAACCTAAAAAAAAAAAAATGTGCTTCTCAATTATATGAAATAACATTTGGGGTAAATGGCAGAATATTATATTTTTTAAACACACCATTTTAAGGTATTGCATGATCATATCTACAGAGAAAATACATTAAATCAATGGTAGTAGAGGAACATAATTATTTGCACAATTAATTCTTAACACTAGCAAACTTGGAAATAAGGTTGTGTTAAATACATTAGATAAATAACCAGATATAGGCTTCAGGGAAGAAAAAAGGAACGTGTGATATGGAATTAGAATGTTTGGGTAATGCTTTGATCACTTCTATAGGGCCTCTGAGTAGCTGTTTGTTAGATAAATATAATTTATTTCTTTAGTTATTTGCAGCTAAAATGAAAGATAAAAATAAAGAGAATGATAAGAAGGAAGAGAAGAAAAAGAAGGAGAGAGGAGGGTAGGTGACAGGAGGGGAGAGGAGGGACATAGGGAAGAAGGGGTGAAGAGAGAGATGGAAGAAGGAAGGAAAAAGATAAACTAATCTATTGAAGAATCCTCAGTACAAACAGCATAAACAGAAGTGGATTACTGGTTATATTAGTTTGTATAATTCTTTGAGTATATGCCGTACACTGGGGCAAATTTATATATACAGATAAATAGATAAATAAGTAATAAATCACTAAACTTCCTAAAATTCTGAGAAATAGATATTATATATCCATTCCTAAAAACCCTACAAAATATGCTTCATTATTTTAGGTAAGAAAATAGTCTCAGAGATGTTACATAATTTGCCTAAAATCACTCCATAAATTGACAATGCAATTATTGGAAGCTTCCTCTTTGTTGATGTAAAATGAATGTTTTTCTATGACACCAAGCAGTTTTTCCACAAAAATACATAATCCCCTTAATAAATAGTAGGAACATGAAGAACTTTTCTTAAGCTCTCAAGGGTCCTTGAATATATATATATATATATATATATATATATATATATATATATATATTTATATATATATATATATATATTAAGTATTTATTTATTTATTTATTTAATAAATCTTTATTGTTCAGATTATTACAGGTGTTCCTCTTTTTTTCCCCCATAGCTCCCCTCCACCTGATTCCCCACCCCACCCCATGCCCTTACCCCCCGCCACTGTCCTCATCCATAGGTGTAAGATTTTTGTCCAATCTCTTCCTGCACCCCTCATACCTCCTTCCCCCTGAGAATTGTTAGTCCACTCCCTTTCTATGTCCCTGATTCTATTATATTCACCAGTCCATTCTGTTCTTCAGATTTTTTATTCACTTGATTTTTAGATTCACTTGTTGGTAGGTATGTATTTGATGTCATTTTGTTGTTCATAATTTTTATCTTTACCTTTTTCTTCTTCCTGTTCTTAAAGAATACCCTTCAGCATTTCATGTAATCCTGGTTTGGTGGTGACGAACTCCTTTAGCTTTTTCTTGTCTGTGAAGTTCTTTATCTGACATTCAACTCTGAATGATAGCTTTGCTGGGTAGAGTAATCTTGGTTGTAGGTTCTTGCTGTTCATCACTTTGAATATTTCTTGCCACTCCCTTCTGGCCTGCATAGTTTCTGCCAAGAAATCAGCTGACAGTCGTATGGATACTCCCTTGTAGGTAACTAACCGTTTTTCTCTTGCTGCTTTCAAGATTCTCTATTTGTCTTTTGCCCTTGGCATTTTAATTATGATGTGTCTTGGTATGGTCCTCTTTGGATTCCTCTTGTATGGGGTTCTGTGCGCTTCCTGAACTTGTAAGTCTATTTCTTTCACCAGGTAGGGAAAGTCTGCTGTCATTATTTCTTCTAATAGGTTTTCAATATTTTGCTCTCTCTCTTCTTCTGGCACCCCAAAAATTCGGATGTTGGTATGCTTAAAGTTGTTCCAGAGGCTCCTTACACTATATTCATATTTTTGGATTCTTTTTTCTTTTTGTTTTTCTGGTTGGGTGTTTTTTGTTTCCTCATATTTCAGATCTTTGGTTTGATTCTTGGGGTACATTGATCTACAGTCGAGTTTCTATATATTCTTTATTTTAGACAGTGTATGCTTAATTTCTGACTGTTCCTTTTCCATTTTTTTGGCATTCTCATTAAGATCCTTAAAGGTCTCACTAAGTTCCTCAGTGGTTTTTAGAAGATTCTTGAGTAACCTTATAGATGTGGTTCTGAACTCTATGTCATCCAGTAGTTTGCTTTCCTCCATTTCTTTCATTCGTGACATGTTTCTTTGTCTTCACATTTTGCTGCTTCCCTGTGTTGATGGAGTGGCTTTGTGTGGAGGTGACCCATAGGGGCCAGTAGCTCAGCCTCCCCAATCACCTGAGGTAGACGCCTTTGGTACACCCCTTTGTGGGCTGAGTGCAAAGTCTTGGTGTAGTTAAGCCTTGATTGCTGTTGGTACACTGGGAGGAATTGACCTCCAGGCCAATTGGCTGTGAGGACCCGCTGTGTCTATAATGGAAGAACTGCTGCGCTGGAGACACACTTATGGTGCAGGACTTGTTTCAGTGGGGCTTTGGTGCTCACTGAGTCTGCCTCTTGAATGTGTCACTTATGGATGTGAGGAGTTGAAATCTGGTGTCTCACACTGACCACTAGGTACACTGGCTTCTGGATCTCCAATGGGGTGCAGGTCAGCTACTGTCTGAGGCCACCCAGCAGGAGCTACAGCAAGAACTACCGTTTTCTCTTCTTTGCTTGGGGTTTGGAGGTTTTGGAGCTGTCTGACCCGGGCTGCAAGTTTGCTAGGTTAAGCTGCGATAGGGCAGGCCATTCATATGCTAAAGCCGCTGCTTGGAGCTTGGGTGGGTTTGTAGGTTGTGCAGGGCGGGGTCTCAGGGCGTCACTAGGCTAGGGCGTGGCAAACAGCAATGGCTGCCAGTAAGCCGGCTCTGCGTCTCTGACCGTGTCCCCGAGTCCTGAGCCCCAGCACATTAAACAATTATTCCTGCACACAGCCCTGCAAGCAAGCCACCCTCACTTTCCCACCTGATGGCAGACAGTCCAGCTTCTCCCTGTAGGAGTTTAGGTCCCCCGTGTCTCCCCAGAAACTGGAGTTTGGAGTAATTGGGAGCTTGTCTCCCTTAGGGTTGAAAAAAGCAGCGCTCCCAGTCGCCTGCCACCAGCCCGATTCACACGCCTCCGTACCTCATCTTTTCAGCGCTTGTGCATGTCTCAATGCTCTTTTCTCTTTCCTTCTGGTTGTAGAACTTCCACTCAGCCAGCTTTCCCGTGGTTCTGGGTGATAGACGTTTTGTCTTTTAGTTGTAGTTTTGAAATTGTTGTGCGAGGCAGCAGTTTAGGTGTTTACCTACGCCGCCATCTTGGATCCTCCTCAGGTCCTTAAATATTAAAGCATATTTTTCTATGTATCTCTATTATAAGTAAATATTCACTTAAATAATAATACCCTAATAAAATTGGTATCAGAAATTATTTTAAAAAAACAAACAAAACTATCATGTCACCCAAAAGAAGAGAATGTATATCTGATTCCTATTGAAATGAGGACTACCAAACTACATGTAAAGTGCAATGTTATGGAATACAAAAGGCAGAAAATCTGAGTTATTTGAACAAATAGGACAGTAAAAAAAAAAAAAGAGAGAGAAAAAAAATCAGTAAGTCTCTCCACTTTTCACCAAAATTTTTACAGTTTCAGACATTCCTTCTCTGAACCCTGATAAATAAAGTGCTTTTTATAAATGTGATTCAGAAATAAATTCTGGGACATCCTCAAGATGGAGTTACCAAAACCATGAATATGATCATAAATAAGGGTTTTTAAAACAATAGGGATTTGTTAGTAATCTATTTATTAAAAAATGGCAATGTAGCAAAATTACAGATTATGGCCCCATCTGTGTCTAAAATTCTTAAATTTAGATGTATGATTGACAAATAGATTATTGTTTGAAAATATATAAACAAAGTATTAATAGAGATTATGTCTGAACAACGTGGCTATGCATCATTTTACATTTTATTTTGTGCTGGTTTGAATATTCCAAAATGGACACATTCACTTTGTGTAACAAAAGGCAATAAAGCTCACATCAACATTCAAAGTTTACTTAGTTCTATTTTGGATGCTGATCATTCAGATATGGCTCATGCATTTCCTTCATTCAGAGAGATGCCACTACCAACTGACCGGCAAAAGGAAAACAAAAATACACTCCTTTTTCAAAGAAAATAAAATAAAGCAAACACTTTTTGGCTGTCAATGTGATCACATCAGGCTCTAAGACCCAAGGAGAGAGACAATTCATTCAGACTCTGAGCTGTGCACAGAACTACTGGTGATATGCACACAATTATGGTCATTGACAGTCACTCAATCTCTTTGCCTCTCTTCTGTGCCATTGTTGCCCTGGTGCCGTCTTGCCAGCATATTTGGGTTTTAAGTTGTCAATCATGATTCTTTTATATTCCTACAAAGTTATAAAAATTCATAATGTAAAAAAGATGCCTGGTGGGACAAAGTTTTTGCTGGACAATTGCATTCCTTTCCCATGTGAGTTATTCTGCCAATATCTCATACACTAAATGTGTCACAATCCAATCAAAGCAAGTTTCCTTGTTTTAGTTTCCATATATTATTTTTCAAAAACTTGCCTCATTTTTGAAGAATATTCAATGATTGTTCCACAACTTCCTGAGACAGCCTAAGATTAAACAGGGAAATCAATCAGAACAAAACAAGATTCCCTTTGCCCTTCTATATCAAACCACCTCCAATCTATTCTCTAACTGTCCCCAGGAGTAAAATCTTCATTAAGCTGAAATACACACATTGCCACAAATCAAAGCAAATATCTATCTCTCCTTTGCACATTCTGTTTTAGGCTGTGTGATCAATTCCAATAACCATTTTCCAAAAGAAAATAGGTATCTTTTTTGTTTTCAGTGTTTCAAATGGAATTTTCAGAAAACCTGAAGGCTGAAGAAAAGCTAAACAAGCACCAGATTAGCATTTTAATGAAAAGACTTTTAGAGGACTTAAATTGAATTCTAAGTGCAGTGTGTGTGTGTGTGTGTGTGTGTGTGTGTGTATGTGTGTGTGTGTGTGTGTGTGTGTATGTGTGTGTGTGTTTCCTTCATGAACTAAAATGACCTAGGAAATTTTTACTACCCAAGAGGTCAACTTTGAAAGCCCTAAAAGATTACCACAAGGAGGTGGTAATCTTGAAATTTGAGGAATACCTACTGAGGGTATAAGCAATAGATTGTTTCAGGAAGTTGCCAGCCTACTGCCAAGGCCAATTGACCAGATATGTGGCTGATCATGCTGAATAATCAAGTTTGGGACCAGATTGTCCCCTTGAAATGTATGAACAGCTTGACCTTCAATTTCATTACCAGAGTTCGTCATGCACACAATTCTCAGGAACCTTGGACAATTTACAATCCCTAGCACTGTGTGAAACATTTACCTTGACAATGGGAAATATTTCATTTTATACTGGGGTTTTGTTTCTCACAGAATTAATCATATATACATAAGACAACAACAAAAACATATCAATTATCACTGCATAACTTAGCTTTTTTTCTCTACCTTTTTAGTCTTATATTTATAAATTCAAATATAGTGTTTTAATAGAAGTTTGCTCCTGGAAAAAATGAGCCAAATATTCATAATAATACTTATTTATTGTTCAAAATAAATGTTTCAAGTTTATGATGTTTTTGAGTGTTCAATGTACTTCAATAAGTGGCTATGAACAGTAGTAGTGACTTTGATTATATGTCTCATCTCAGCAAATCACCTTCAGAAACCTAGGGTGGCCTAACTTGAGTATAGGGCACTATTGAAATTACATTAAAAGCCAGGGAAAATGTAGTTACAAGGTAAAAATGTAAGAGTAGTAATTACTTGGTCTGTGTTAGGGCAAAGTCACGAGGCAGAGTCATAGAATGAAACCCGATTAGCAGAGGTTATAAAAAGAAATAAAGAAACACTTATTGTAAGTGTCTGAGGATCAAAAGAATGTCACTGAAGAGTGTTAAGTCCACTACTTAATAGGAAAAGAGAGAATTATAGACTACAAAAAGGCCAACACATCTAATTGCTCCTTGGGTTATTATTATCTAAATACTAATAATTGTAAAAGGTTGCTTAATGTGATAATAGTTACCACGGTTGAAGAGATCAAAAGGCAATGTCAGAAAGTAATAGATTGAGGTGAGTAAACATTATTGTAAATGTATTAATTGTATCCTGAGATGTACTAAAGAAAAAGATGTATCTGATGCTGAGGTGACTGTGAAAGTATAGGATGATAAAATAAATAGAAAACATTCATCTCTGTTTCAGTGGCCAAAAAGCAAGAATTTTTCCAGTGAAACCTTTAAAATTGATAATCAGAAAATCAATCAGTTAAAAAATGTTTGTTGCCCTGACCGGTTTGGCTCAGTGGATAGAGCGCTGGCCTGCAGACTGAAAGGTCCCAGGTTCGATTCCGGTCAAGGGCATGTACCTGGATTGCGGGCACATCCCCAGTGGGAGGTGTGCAGGAGGCAGCTGATCGATGTTTCTAACTCTCTATTCCTCTCCCTTCCTCTCTGTAAAAAAATCAATAAAATATATTTTTTTAAAAATGTTTGTTGACTGTCTATTATATTTCTAGGACAGGCAATGGACTGCAATGAATCGTTAATGTATATATGACTTATCTCTACTCAAGAGCACTCACTGCAGTTTTGGTGAGTAGCTAATGCATGTATGTGTAGTAATTAAACAACATTATGATAAATATGTAAAGTAGTAATGAGGATATTCTAATCCATATATTATCAACAATCAAACTTACTAATGCAACACCAATAATAGCTCTAACCATATTAACATCCAGGGAGTAGGATGATTCTATTCTTCATTCTAATATCGTTGTAAAACTATTTTTTGCAAGACAGTTTTTTACAGGGTTCAATTTTCTGCGTAAGAAAAATATGATGGGTAAGTAAATACTTATTGATGGTACAAGACATGACTATACATTCTGACTTCCTGAGATCACAAAGTAGTTTGTTTTATGAAAATAATATTAAAAAGCTGCATTTTAAAAGTTCCTTTACCTACATACCTTTAAACTATTTAAACTCAGGGATCTTAAAAGGAACTTCAAATACTCTATAATAATAAAAGACAAGAGTGGCAAGAAATATTTAAAGTGATGAATAGCAAGAACCTACAACCAAGATTACTCTACCCAGCAAAGCTATCATTCAGAATTGAAGGGCAGATAAAGAGCTTCACAGATAAGAAAAAGCTAAAGGAGTTCATCACCACCAAACCAGTATTATATGAAATGCTGAAAGGTATTCTTAAAGAAGAGGAAGAAGAAAAAAGTAAAGATAAAAATTATGAACAACAAATACACATCTATCAACAAGTGAATCTAAAAATCAAGTGAATTAAAAACCTGAGGAACAGAATAATCTGGTGAATATAATAGAATCAGGGGCATAGAAAGGGAGTGGACTGATAATTCTCAGGGGGAAAGGGGTATGGGGGGGTTCAGGAAGAGACTGGACAAAAATCATACACCCATGGATGAGGACAGTGTTGGGGAGGTAAGGGCAGAAGGTGGGGTGGGAACCGGGTGGAGGGGAGCTATGGGGGGAAAAAGGAGAAACAATTGTAATAATCTGAATAAAGATTTATTTAAAAAATATATTAGCGTAATATGCTAATTACACTGCACATCCTTCCTGACGAGCTTCCCGAGGAAGCTGCAGCTGCAGGGGTCGAGGCAGAGGTGGCCGCTGGGGCGGTGGGGGCTGAGCTCCTTGCACGAATTTCATCCATCGGGCCTCTAGTATGACATAACAATAAAACCTTATAGGGACTTTATGTATATTTTGTCTTTAAAAATAGACCTTGCTTGATCACCTACAGAACTTTGAACCAACAATTAATAATTGTGTACTTATGGCACTTCTAAAACTCAACTTCTTCAAGTTCCTATTTACACTTTGTTATTGAATGCAAAGCAGTCTATGATAATAATAATTGGCAGTGTTTGGGTATCTCATGACTATAGTGAAATAACATTAAATAAAACATAAATACTCTGGTAAAGTAAAATTGAAATCTCTATAGTCTATTTTGGGATAGCCCGTAAATAAATGAAAATAAATTTAGAGGAAAAGGTAGTTACTAATTTTACCAAAGGAGTGTCACCGTTGGTTTAAAGATTACACAAGATGCCCTGATGGGTTTGGCTCAGTGGATAGAGCATCGGCCTGGGGACTCACGGGTCCCAGGTTCGATTCTGGTCAAGGGCATGTACCTTGGTTGCGGGTACATCCCCAGTAGGGGGTGTGCAGGAAGCAGCTGATCGATGTTTCTCTCTCATCCATGTTTCTAACTCTCTATCCCTCTCCCTTCCTCTCTGTAAAAAATCAATAAAATATTTTTTAAAAAAGATTACACAAGACTTTAAAGAGTAAAATATATAAGAATAAATAATAGGACAAAAATATAGAAAGCAATTGGATAAGAAAATATTTATATAGTACATATTTTTATAGGTGAGTTGTTTTCTGCTTCCAATGACAGTAATGAGTTGTATTTGTTCAAGAATGAAAAAGAAGGGACTCTTACTCTGCAACAGCATGTATGCATCTGGAGATTATTATGCTAAGTGAAATAAGCAAGTCAGAGAAAGACAAATACCATATGATTTCACTAATATGTGGAATCTAATGAACAAAGTGAACTGACAAACAAAATAGAACCAGAATCATGGAACAGACAGACAAATGTCGGAGGGAAGTGGGGTAGGATGGGGGGACTGGAGAAAGAAAACTTTACTCTATATTTTTCCAATATAACTTAACTATCAGAATTAATATCTTTCATTTTGACTAAAGCATGTACAATTAAGCATTTCAGAATATGTCTAAGATTTCTAAAAAATTAAAATAAAAGCAAACTAAAAACAAATCTGAGATTCTTAGGATTTTGTTAATGGGGGACATCCTATAATTCAAGATTTAACAAGGAATAAAGACACAATGGCTCCTTGACGCTTGGAAAACATGATGGCCCACAGTAAAAATGAGATGTAGATGTGAAAATTGCTTTGGCAGAGTATTGAGGAAGAAGTTCAGGGGTTCAGAAAGGTTGACATGCTAGAATGAATTTATTATATATTATCAGTGAACCCCATAAGCTGCTTATGCTCCCCAGGAGGATTTAGAAGATACTTTTTTCACTAAAGCAATAAGGGATGATCAAGTGGCGAGGGCACTGGCATTGCTGACAAGCTCACTTGTAACTTTCCTTTGTGGGTCAGAGTTGATGGGAGGGAAGTCATCTGGGTTCTTTAGAGGCAAGAGAAAGGATAAGATTCTGGAATAGCACAAATCAGATGACAGCAAGGAACTGTCAGAGGCAAGGTTTTTATAATCGCCAAAACAGGCAATAAATCCAAACTGGTAACTAAAGGTCCTGACTTACAGGGATCTGTGTTGATGGCCAATAGACATGGTGTCCTTGGAGGGAGAAACATGGATAGCCAACAAGGGTATCATTGACCTATATAATTACAAAGGTCAAGTGAGAGTGAGCTGAAAGATCAGCTGATGCAGTTGAAAATCCCAATGCCTCATGCAGTGTGTGAGTGGGCACAAAGGCATAAATCTTTGTATCTTATATCAGTGCTAACTATAAAAAGTATCTGGCACAGAAGAGGCACTAAATAATAAGGATAAGATGACTCATTCAGTGGAGGCCAGACAACTTTAGTCCTTGACCATTCCATGCTTACATGAACCCATGAGTGGAGTCATCATTGGTGCTTTGACCAATAAAATAAAAGTAGAAGTGACATGTGCCACTTCTGGACAGAGGTTCTGAAAGCTATCATATTGTCTGCTACCTTGCCTTCCCCCCTCTTCATCAGCATGCCAACATCCTTGAAAGGAGCTGCCCACACACTGAGTTCCAAGGGGAGAGAGAGAAGGGGAGAGAGAAGGCGATACAGCTGAACTATGACGTACATATAACATCAGAGAATAATAAACCTTTCTTATGAAGCCACTGAGGTTTTTCATTTGCATTGCTAATTTCTCCTAATTTATACAACTATCATCTATCAGCATTGTGTAATTATAGCAGTAATTTTTCAAAAAAGAAGAATTAACAGTTCTATTATATATCTTACAATTCCCAGGGCTTAATTTTCACACGGCCCTGACGTTGCTCTGACAGGGACATAGACAGCAGAACATGCCCAGGTTTCTCAATTATGACTTGATATCTCTTGTTTTAAAGAATAAGTTTGTTTTCCTTGTGGCAGAGCCTAAGTGTGCAGAGGACTCATTTCAAGAGCTGTCCCTGACAGGTGTTCAGCCAAGTTAAGTAATAGCTTCCTTATCACCATGTACAATAGGCTACCCATGTAATAGTGCTTTCAATTTCAATATATGCCACCTCAAATGAATTCATGAGGCAATAAGTCAGTGATTTTCAACCTTTGCCTTCAAAATTTCATAAGGGAGGACAGAGAAAGTGGCATATTCACTGTAGATTACATTTCTGAGTCTAAATTAGGATCTTCACCACTCACTGGCTGATATTGGGAGGAAATATTTCGTTTCCTATCAATTTGCAGCAACTTTGTAGAACTACTATTTCTACTAATGCAAATATAGGCTCCAGTCTGATTTAATCTCATTAGTAGCTGCTTATTTGCAACAACAACAACAACAAATCTAAAACAATAATGTGTTAGGTAGTTCATATTTTTTTATATTGAAAGATAGTTTCTTACCACAGGTAGAAATAACACTGACAATAAGAAGCCTCATTCCTTACAAATATGAAGACCCTAATGAATTCACTATAGACTTGAACTTGTAGCCTCAAGTTTTTACACTGTCATTAGTGCCTTGGCAGCCCACAGGCCATTGAACATATATTAATGTTTTTAGTAAAGCCATTGATTCTTGTGTGCATTTCATGGCAGGAAAGCATTAATTCAGGGAGCCTTCCTGACAGGCGTACCCATGGGTTGAGTATACGGAGAAGCACAGACTTTAAAATACAAGCATAGGATTAACCTCTTCCCTTCCTTCCAGTGAGTCACTACTATATATTCTTCTATCATTTTTCTGGAGGTGATGGGAGTAATCATTTATCCTGGGCCAAATCCTCACAATTGCCAATATAAATATTATATTTGTTAGTCTAAAAGACAATGAATCACAGTGTATCCTCCTTAAATCCTTTTCTCTGTCACATCTCTTGGTAACCATGGATCAAAACCATTTGGTTGTTTTTTAAAAAAACAAGAGAACCCAGCCAGTGTGGCTCTGATTCTGAGTGTCAATCTATGAACCAGGAGGTCACAGTTCGATTCCTGGGTTGCGAGCTCAATCCCCAATTTGGGGCATGCAGGAGGCAGACAATTAATGATTCTCTCTCATCATTGATGTTTCTATCTCTCTCCTCCCTCTCCTTTCCCTTCCTCTCTGAAAACAATAAAAAATATTTTTTAAAAATAATAAATAATAAAAAATTTAAAACAACAAAAGATTTGGTGGCAAGACTTCCAGGGGGTAATGGCAGTTCAGTCTCTACTTGCACATTGCCAGAATTAAAGAAATAATATTATACTCATCTGGTCATAAGTATACCACCACTTGAGCCAACATATTGCCTCTTGAAAGACATGGAAAGAGTAGTTTGCTGATAGAGCCCCAATATCAGTCTTTAAAATTGGCCACACAAAATGTTCTTAAGCGATTTTTAACATATTATGGGATAAAGCTTGGTGTTGGTTGCACTTATTAGTATCAAAGGCTATCTGATGGTTTCCTCTAATTAAGATAGCTATGGCCTTGGCCAGTGTGGCTGGGTTGGTTGGGTGTTGTCCTGTGCACCAAAAAGTCTCCTATTCGATTTACAGTAGATGCACATGCCTGGATTGCTGGCTAGATCATTCAGGAGGCAACCAACCAATGTTTTGCTCTCACATTGATGTTTCTCTCTCTCCCTCTCCCTCTTCCTTCCTCTTTCAAAAAATCAATAAAAATAATTTTTAAAAAAGATATCTATGAACTTCTATTCTTTTTCAAGATATTTTCTCTCTTTTTTATATATCTTTATTGTTGAAAGTATTACACATGTCCCTTTTTCTTCACCCCCATTTATTCCTTCTACCCCACTTCTACCCCCACCCCAGGTCTTCACCACACTATTGTCTGTGTCTGTAGGTTATGCATATATGTATATAAGTTATTTGATTAATCTCTTCCCACCCCACACCTTTTCTCTAAGATTCATCAGTCTTTTTTCCAGATATTTAATGCAAAACTTTTTTTGGAGCCAGAGTCAGTAGCAACTCCAGATACCAAATATTACATATTCCTTAACTCCAGCCATGGAATTACTCATTCTGACAAGGAGCTCATGGTGTGCACATAGATATTTACATTCTTGCATGGGCCAAATGATGGCAAAAACAGTGACTTTATGGGCTTGAAATTATTACCTATATTCCTCTAAGAGGAGGAGCAGAAAGGGATGATTTTGGCAATTAGAAAGTTCTAGACAATTAGAAGAGTGATTACCCACTCTACCCTGCAGTAGAGTGGGTAATCAAAGCAGAGCTTTCAATTACAAGCACTTTTTCCAGTACTAGAGAGAGTCCAACAGGTTGATAGTTTTCAAGTAATGAAAGAATAAATCCTTATACTATACAAAAATTATTTTATTATTTTTCTCAATTCATTTACTGAGTGATTTAATACTAACCTATATCCTACAATATATCCATCATATTTCACACATACTGAAATGGTCAGTTTTGCATTTTTATGTTTATAATTAAGTAGCTTTATTTTGTTTTAAAATATATTTATATTGATTTCAGAGAGGAAGAGAGTATGACAGAGAGATAGAAACATCAATGATGATGAGAGAATCATTTATTGGTTGCCTCCTGCACACTCCTCACTAGGAATTGAGCCTGCAACCCGGGCATGTGCCCTGACCAGGAATCAAACCATGACTTCCTGGTTCATAGGTCGACGCTCAAGCATTGAGCCATGCCGGCCAGGCAAGTGGGTAGCTTTATTTCATTGAAAAAAAGTCTGGATGTTTCCAAACATCTTAATATAAATTGACTAATAATTTATTAAAATTTAGAACTCTATGCCCCAATTCCTTCACATATGCTTTTCATTAATTCTTTATTTTCAAAATTACTTTTGTGTCCTTTCTCAAAATAATCACCAAAAACTTATAAATGTGAAGTTGTGAATCATAGGTAGAAAGTAATTTCTATTAAAAAATTTAAGTGTGTACTAACTGTTCTCTCTGGATCTCTAGGACAATCATTTTTCACAAGTATTTACCTTCTTACCAGAAATATGTATTTTCCTTCTTATCAGAAATATGTATACAACACAGTGTCATTATGGCTATTTAAAACTATTAAGTTATTTGGAAAAATGCATATTTATACCATGGAACGAATTTTTTATTCCAATTTTTAAAATATCGAATCAAAGATCGTAATTAGGTTGGTCAACTGTCAAATATTTGTGTAATATTTGAATAATCTGTATTAATTGTTTTCATCTATATTGAAAAGAAATTAGTAAGCTTTTTATTCTTTTTCTATTCATGTATCATAGAAATATACACTGGAAACCTATATAATCTTATTCAGCAAGGTAACCGCAATGAAGTTAATTTAAAAAACTTAAATATAAACAGTAAAAAAGGGGAAAAATCAAGTTTAATGTACGTTATTAGTGTATATATTTTTAAATCTTCACATTGAATGCTTTTTACGTATATAAAAGGATTATATTTTGTTAGAAGTATTTCTCCTTGGTACTTCTTAACTCATTCTCAATTTCCCTCTGGATATCTCCACTTGAAGAGAAGTGACAGAATTGTTTCATATCCCTGTTCACCTCTCTGCTCCTCCCCACAAGAAGGGCAGTTTGACTGGCTGAGCTGTACCATTTGTCACGTTTGTCAAGGAATCTGTGAGCAGTACATTTAGATGTAAGCTGCTCCTCTCTTATTCTTAGAACAATTTACATCTCTGTGTTGTTTATGGATGACTTGAACAAATTTAATGATTGATTTTCCTATTAATACCAAATGCATTGTTTATATTTCCATTTAAAGTCTATTAATTTTTAGCCACTACTGAAAATATTTTCTTTATCGCTGTTTATATGTAGCAACAAATACATGATCACTTTAAGTTTTTCTTTTTCCATTCAATCAGTAATGCAATGAAACATACAACATATTTTTATTTTGAAATTTAGAAAATTGTCTAGGTATTGTGATTAGAAACATTATTAAATTCACACTGAAAGTGTTTTTTTTTTGTGGTAATTATAAAATTAGAGCCTTTCTCTTAGGTATACTTTGTCCACAAGCAGCTGCAAAAAAATGCTAAGAAATGATTGAATAAGTGTCTACAGAACAATTCTCTCCCAATTAAAAGATCAGCTCAAATTAATTTGTCAATTTCTATTTTGAACACTGATGGATTTACCTTTTAGTAAGTGGGGCCCTTAGTTAAAATTCCTAAATATTCTTAAAGCAGCCCTTATATCTAAGTGGGGGGTAGAAAGTTCTTTGGAGTTTTAGAGTGTCTTAATTCCATTCCATGAGGACATGAGGTTGAAGAAATTTCTGACAATTTTTTTTAACTTATGTGGCACATTTATTACAATTGATGGATCAGTGTTGATACTTTGTTGCTAACTAAAATTTATAGTTTACATTAGGATCCCTCTTTGTGTTGCATATTCTGTGGGCTTGCACAAATGTATAATTATATTAGCCACCATTACATTGTCATACAGAGTAATTTTACTGCCCTAAACATTTGTGGCTATTTTTTAATTTTTAAAAATATTTTTACTGTGAAAGATAACGTTTTATAGGAAAGTGCACAGAACATGTATGGCCCAATGAATACTTATAAAACAATTACTCATGTAATGTCTACCAAGGCCAAGAAATTGAGCATTGCTATAGATGGTAGGCAACCTCTAAGATAGACCTCAATGACTCCTGCCTCCTGTTTATTCGTGCCCTTATATGGACTGGGCTTAGTGACTTCTTCTACCAAAAACAGAACAAAAGGAGGCATGCTTGGCTGGCGTGGCTCAGTGGTTGAGCATCTACCTATGAACCAGGAGATCACGGTTCGATTCCTAGGCAGGGCACATGCCCCGGTTTCGGGCTTGATCCCCGGTATGAGGCATGCAGGATGCAGTTGAATGATGATTCTCTTTCATCATTGGGTTTCTTCTCTCTCTCTCCCTCCCTCTCCCTTCTTCTCTGAAATTGGTAAATACATATATATTTTTAAAATGAGGCAGAGGCGATGGGATGTCACCTCTGAGATTAGGTAATAAAAAGACAGTGGCTTCCCTCGGGGGACTCCCTCTCTTGTTCTTTAAATCACTCACACGGATGGAAGTCAGCTGCGAAGTCAGAGGCAGCCTGGGGAGACACCCACATGAGTGAGCTTGGAAGCAGATTTCAGAGGCCTGCCAAACCCACATCAGTGATCTTGGACTAAGATACTTCAGGCTCAGTCAAGGTTTGAAAGAACTGTCCTGGCTGACACTTTATTTAATTCACCCTCATGAAAGACACGGAGACAGAGGCATCAGGTAAGTAGTACCCTGGTTCCTGACACAAAGAACCTGATAAATATGTATTATTTTAAATGCTAAGTTTGGGAGTAATTAATTAGCAATAGATAACGAATACTCCCTCACCCAAAAGGCCCTTGCGCATCCCCTCCTAATTATTTCCCTTCTTCCCTTTCCTGTTCCCCAAAGTATCTACTCCTCCTACTTCTAACACTAAAGTTTTGCTTTCACTGCTTTTGAGCTCCTTGCGAATTCAACAATACAGTTTATGGTTTTTTTGTGTCTGGCATTTTTTGTTCCACATTATATTTGTCAGGTTCCTTTTCATTACTAGATAGTTTCAATTTGAAGTTCTTAGGATTTTTTTGTTATGAACATTTTTATGAATGTCTCTCGGTGTTTGAAGTTGTATTATTTCTGATTACTAGTATAAACCTTCACCTAGAATTTCTGTATCAAAAAGTACACATATCTTCAGTGTTGGTATACAATGACAAACTGTTTTCTGAAGTGGTCGTACCAATTTATATTCCTAACAGCAGTGCGTTACGGATCTCACTGCCCCACATCCTGATCCAATTTTGCTATTTAAGTTTTTAAATTGTAACCCTTCTGCTGTGGGAGTAGTAGTAACTCAGTGTGTGTTTAACTTACATCTCCTGATGACTAACGTGGTTGAGCATTCTTTGACTATAGAGTCCTGCTATTTTACGGATTTATGCTTTCTTTATTTAAAGGAATATATATATTTTTATTGACTTCAGAGAGGAAAGGAGAGGGGGAGATAGAAACATCAATGGTGAGAGAGAATCATTGATTGGCTGCCTCCTGCACGTTCTACACTGGAGATCAAGCCCGAAACCGAGGCACATGTCCCTGGCCAGGAATTGAACCATGATCTCCTGGTTCATAGGTTAATGGTCAACCATGATCCTGCCAGCCAGGCTGCTTCCCTTTTTGATTTGTAGTAGTCCTTTATAAATTCTGGATACAAACCCTCTCTTAGTTATATGTGTTTAAAATCATATCACTCTTTTTTGGAGGGGGAAGGGGAAAAGCTTGCATTTTTTTTTCTTCAAAAAGATATCTTCTAATAAACAGAGGGTTTTACTTTAATCTAATTTCTCAGTGTATTTCTTATGGTTAGCACTTTTATGACTAACTAGAGACCCGATGCATGAAATTCATGCAAGAGTAGGCCCTCGCAGCCCCAGCTGCCTCGGCCCTCGCAGCCCCGGCTTCATCTGGAAGATCACCTGGAAGGTCATCCGGACAGTCGTACCACTGTTGGGCCGTACGCTTGATTTGCATATTATGCTTTTATTATTATAGATGTGAGAAGTCTTTCCCTTTCCCAGGACCCCTATAATATCTTAGAAATTGTATCCCTTTACTTTTTGTAATTATATCTACAATCTACCAGGAATCAATTTTTATGTAAGCATGAGATATGTGTCAGATTTCATTTTCCCCACATAGATACAGAGTTGACACAAGATCATTTTTTGAAAAGACCAACTTTGCCCCTTAGCATTGTGGTGTCTCCTATGTGGTGACAACATATGTACGGTTCGTTGCTGGACTCCTGATTCATTTATTTGGCCTATATTTCTATCTGTATGCCAATACACACTGCCTTAATTACTATGGCTTTATAAAAGAGCTTGAGTTTTTATCTGATAGTGAAGGTGTCCCAATTTTATACTTCCTTTTCAAAATGTAGTCCTTTGCCGTTCCGTATTTATTTTTCATCAGTTTATGAAATACACCCTTCAGGATTCTGGTGGGGTTGCATTGAATCCTTAGATAAACTTTGGGAAAACCCACATATTCACACGTGGTGTTCCAATTCAAAAGCATAGTATATTCCCTTGATTCTTTGGAGCATTTAATTGTTGATTTTAGCTCTTTGACCTTCAGTTCTGCATGGTTTTAGAGGTCAGAACATACAATGATGGGACACCAGCCATGTTTGAGTTCTCTGAAACCCCCAATTATGTCAATTCAATGCCATGTGACCCCAAAATCTCTGCTGGTCACTCTGTCCCCCTAGTAATGGCCCTATTTGAAAGCTTATAGGAGTCTGCTTTTGTCTCAAACCTACAACCAACAAATTCCTGCAAGGATAGCTGTAGATCCTGAGCTCTTTATCCCCCTGGCTGGGACTGTACTCTTTTTAGTCTTTGTTGCCTCTGGAGTTCTCCAATGCCTTTAAATAAATAATTTTCTATTCTTTTCCAGATTTTCTACTTTCTAATTGTTTCTGATCTGCTTTGAAGTGCTACATCTTACCTGAAAGTGAACTTCTCTGAGAGTTATATTTGATTTAGACCAGCAATTATTGATCACCTTAATCAAGTTACTGAGATTGAAATGGTTCCAATGTTGGCTTCAAACCTTGTTAAGGCCAGGATATGTAGTTCTAACTTCTGGTTTAACTTTCTTCTGCAGTGTAGCTCTTAGGAGATCCAAATTCAAATGAAAGGGGTTTTCTAGGGCTCCTATATTGACAAGCATAAATTTGAATTTTCATTTATCGACATTGCTCATTTACCAAAAGTTCTGTTCTAGTTTGCCTCTAATAGAATCTACAGATACTTCTAAACCTAGGAAAAAAGCAGGCCCAAATATTGGGTTCACTTTTTGGGGTTTCCATCTCTTCCTGAAACTTGGCCCTATAATTCTTCTTGTCTAGTTAGGTCTCCAATGTCTCAAATGAATTGTTCTTATATATTTTCCTCAAAATTTCTAGTTCTCCCAATGAAGAAACCTGATCACTTTACATAGTTAATAATATTTTAACAAAATGCAAAATCATAGAAAATTATTAATGAGTTATTTTCACAATAAGGAAGTTATTAATTTTTGGATTTGGCTGAATAAAATAAAGTAGTCTGATTTGGTTTGACAGCTCTTCATTTTGTTTGTGTTCTTGATTTTAGTTTTTATGCTTTTTGGCCACAGTGCCAAAGATCTGCTCTGTAAGTTCAAGTATTTGGAATGAGTTCTTCACTTGAAAAAAATGGTAGCAGGGACACATTAAACGTAAGGGCTCACCCTGTTTTAATTTTTGAGATCCCATTTAGTGCCTTCATTTCGCTGTTCTTCTGCCAACTTAAAAAAAAAAGAAACTTAAACATTTTAACCTTGTACATGCTTTGCATCTACAAAACTGCTTATAAAAATTTATAAAGTGTGCTCTTTAGGGACAAAGAAGTATTCCATTTTACTGCCAGTAATACCTCAGTCCAGACAATATCGTTCTATGTTTTACTGAACATGAATGAACTTTACAAATGTACAGAGACCAGAACCCTGAAAAAACCCATAATCTAAATATTCATAGTCCACCATAATTTCTGGGTATCACTATACCCTTGTTCACAATGTTTGCATCTTCACAACCTGTGCATCAGGTTAAGCTCTTTCTGTTTTCCACGTTTACTATTGCTCAGAGTGTTACCATATGCTTTTAAGATATCATACATGCATCTCTGCATTAGTTATCTATTGCTCTGTAACAACTTACCACAAAAGTTAACAGCTTAAAACAACACTTTAGTTGTTTTCTTAGTTTCTTAGGTCAGGAATCTAGGTCCTCTACTTCAGATTCTCTTATAGGCTGCAATCTGTGAGTCAGCTGGGATATAGTCATTTCAAGACTTATCTGGGGGAATATCTATATTTAAGTTCACATGTTGTGGGCAGGATTCAGCTCTTTGCAAACTGTCAGACGGAGGGTCTCATTTTCTCTTGGTGGTTGACCAGAAAGAACCTCAGTTCATTGGATAAAGCCTTTCCAAGGTACCATCTTGCTTCATGAAACCATGGAAACTGAGAAGGCAAGAGTCTGGTTGTTTTATTGTTTTGTTTTGCTTTTAAGCTAGAGGTCACATTTTTGTAATCTAATCATAATGTAATATCCTAGCACTTGTACTGTATTCTATTGGTTAGAATCTAGTTACTAAGTCTAGCCTACATTCAAGGAAAGGGGATTACACAAGAGCTGGAATGCAGGAAAGCTAATGTATGGAGGGAAGAATTGACCAAAATTTCATATAAAACCTGAACTCATACTTTACATGATTGGTTATGTCCTGAGCAATCTTCCTGAAGCAGATTTATAATCACATCATTTACCCTCCCTGCCCAACAAAAATATCAATGATTATTTTGCCTACAGCTATCCACAGTCAGATCCCAGTCTTCATTTCCAACTTTTCTATTTGTTTTACCACCCTTCATGAATTCCATGCTCTACTAGCCAATGCTCTGAGCTTAATTCATATGATGCGTGCTCTGCATGTTTGTTCATGTTATTCCCTTGCCTGAAATAACATGTCTTCTCTTGCCATAGAGTAAGGTGGAAAATAGAATGGGCAGTGGAGGGCACATTTTTTTCACTTATTTAAAAAGATAGAACCAAACAAGCCAACATATAGGAGACTAAAATTGCAGGATTTTAGGTATAATGGAGAATTCCTAAAAGCCTTCAGGGCTATACAACATTGAAATGAACTGCCTCAAAAATGTGAGTTTTTCATTTTTTATGTGTTTAAATGAAGAAGAAAAAATCTGTACATTATGTGAAGAAATGGGTTTCAGTGTTCAGTGGGAGTTAAAATGAAAATTCTTCTAAAGTACTTGACAACTCTTAAGATTCCATAACCCATGAATTTATATAAAGATAAGAAAGCAAAAACGATTCCCTTTGATATGCAAAGATTAGAAAAAAATTTACATAATAAAATTTCAATACAAGTTATACTTGCTATTTAATTTTAAACTGTGAGTTTAGAGGATTTTCCAATTTTCGCCTACAGATTAGCTCTTTGTACAAACTCTGAAACCTTCATATTTTAATATTTTTCCTATTTCTAATTCATAATTTTCATAATAAGCAATGGAATTACCTAACATTCTAAATGTTAAGATAAATATGTTTGTAATTATTGTGCAAAATAAAATGTTTTATTTATATAAGGGGAAAGATCGTGCCACTTAAAGACCGTGTTCCTGTCAAGCATATTCTTAAGAATTTCTATAAAAGAAACTCAGTCCATCTTTTCACATAATCTTCAGTTATTGTTCATTTAGGTTTATGGATGAGATAGACCTTCAGAACAATATTTATCTAGCTGTAGAGAAATTCACAGATGCAACAGCTGCCCAAACTTTTATTGCTATTTCTCTGGATAAGTTGGAGCAAGTGGTGGTCTGTGTGTTGCTATGAATCATTGCATGCCTTTTAGCTTTTCCAGAGAGACAGGGAGATAGAGGGAGATCAAAGGAACCAGTGATGTCCATTTCTTACTGGAGCCCCAGATTAACAGTCCCTCCCTATGGTATCCAGCAGAAAAGGCCCAATATGTAGGTTGAAATTATGGCAATTGCTTTTATTTTACTTTATCTAAACTGTAAGATAACTGAAGGCAAGGACCCTGTCTGATATGTTGTTATGACATATCTTAATAGCCATCACACTCACACAAACATTTACATAAATGTTTAATGAATTAGGAATTGAGTGAATGATTGCAATGACAGATACGTGAGACTCTAACAGTGTCCCAGTGTACTGTTGGGCCTTAGAACTTCAGATTCTGCAGTGAGTGGTCTGTTATCATGCTCTGGAGGATCGTGTATCACAGAAACAAGGAGACTTGCGTGAGACTAAACACTAGCATATACTAACTCCCTGATGAGGAGAAATAGAATTAGGTGCAGAGCCATCTGGCTGAACTGTTTCTGTCATACATGATGTGATTCAAGTCAAATAAGCCAGACATAATGAATTTGACTATTATGTGAATTTGGTGCTATGGCCATAAGATGAAACACACTCCTGTGCATGAGGATGGAATTTCCTTTATGAGAAATGGAAACTTCCAACTTGAGGGAAAGTTAATCCTGGAACCTATGGAAGTGGATTTTCGATTAGGGGAAGAAAACCTGTCTGGCCTTCCTGGAGCCTAGAGTAGGTCAGACTCTGAGATGTGGTAAGAGATGAACAGCCCTGCGGGTCAGGAAGAGGACAAGAGGCAGCCAATAAGGGGACCTGTCACTTTGTTCTGTGCGCCTTCTACTTTCCCAAATAGTTGCTAAAATTTCATTACAATTTGCAGTGTGGGCTCTGCCTTGTATTTGGGAAGAAATGAGCACTTTCCAGTCACAGTAGAAGGGGCAGTCACCAGAGGACTGGTAACTGGTGGTCAACAGCAACAGAAACAGCCCAGGGGACAAACACTGTGGAAGTCCGGAGGAAAAAATATCTGACAAGTTGATTGAAATTGTCCCAGAGACATTGAAAGAGTGGTCATTTGGTAACCAGTTACCTCATCTGTGAAATGGGGTGATATTACTTGCCCCTGCTTCCCTTTAGGGAAGTTGAGAAATGTAAAATAATTAATGACTGTAATGTTTTTGAACACCTTGGAAGAAATATTATATATGTAAGTGTATGATATCATGATTGCCCCCATAATAAAAGGAAAAGAAAATATTAAAATAACAATAATATGTACATTTTCAACACCTGCAGTTGTACATGAAATATATAACTCTTTTTATTGTTTTCTGTCTAATCCACTGCACCTGCATTAAAAAATGTACCCCAATGGTCTAATTTTAAAAAGTACATAAAATTTAGACAGATACTTATTCTTTTATTCACCCCATTGTGCCTAGGTCTCACAGAACATATTTTAAGTAATATACAACCACAAAGAGACCACTTCAATACACATCTCAATAGTGTGGGTTAGTAAAAATTACTTTTAAAGGCAAACATCTGGCACCTCATAAATATATATCAGCTTTCATCAAGAGTTTTTCAAACTCTTCCCATATATATTACACTTATAAGCATTATTAATTCAGCATATTGTACATAGGTTTTTAAAGTAGTCCCCAAGTAGAATTACATATGTAAAATATGTGCTGTAATATCTAGGCCCGTGCAGTTCATAAAGAACAAGACATTAACCACAATGCTAACTCCTTTTGATTTAATGTGCTCTGCTAGCTAACAGTGGTGATTTTTAAAGCACAGATACAAGAAAATACTACAGTTAAGCTTGAAGGCAGCTATTTATTCCAACTAATTTTTTCCTCTCTTGTGACATTTAGCAAATTATTCTAGGCTTACAGTTAGTTTGTGTCAAAAATATGTCTGAAATATTTTACTCTGGTTCATTTCTACATCTGAGAGAAATTTTAAGAGATGATTTGCCTTTGTAAAGGCTGAATCCAGAACGCCTAACTGGTGCTTCTCCTTTTCCAAGTATCAAAAAAATAAAATTAAAAAAAGGATATTCACTCGCTAGTAATAACAGGTGGAAGACCTAATTGTATATCAGTAAGACAACAATATGTGATCCCACCAAGTCTCCGTAAGTGCCCTGTTACTGTTTGCCCTGCATGTCTGCATCCCACAGACTTGCTCACAAGTGTGTCCTTGGAAGTGTCCCTAACCTAGCTGCCAGGGTAGGTGACTGCCACGATAAACACAAAACGGTGGTCTTTGATACAGAGAGAGGCTTTCTCTACGGACCGCTGGTAATGGGGTTCACAACTGACAAAGTACAACTGCTATATATGGGCACTTTAGTCTTCCTCCTTCATTTGGGCTTGAAAGAGAGTTTCCCAACCTCTGACAAGTCCCATTTCACCCCAAAGCAGATGGGTCCTAGGAAGATCTTTGTAATGATAAACTAGTACAATAAAATCGCTGGGTATATGAAATGACACTGAAGTTCAAAAAAGAGTAACTCAGAAGAGCAGTCAGAAGAGTAACGTTTTTCTAAAAATAACTTTTTACCAAAAGTGTATAATCGATGCTGCTCTACAGAGGTCAAGGCAGTCGTACGACTACGAGGCAGACAACCAACGGGAAAATCTGATCCAAAAGACACCACCCAGAGCAGAAAAAATGCAGTCCCCAAATTAAAAACCTCAGTGAGGCAGAGGTTAGCAGATTAGAAAGGCAGAAACTGAAGGGCCAACACCGTCATAAAAAAAAAGAAGGGAAGAAAATCCTGCCTTTGATGGCAACATGGATGAACTTTGAAGACAATGCTATGGTAAGTGAAATAAGTTTCACAGAGAGAGACAAATACAGTACATTTTCACTTAAATGTAGAATTTTTAAAAGGCAAACTTGATTGTCTAACCTCTTTGTTGTACACCTGAAACCAATACAAAATAATAGTGAAAGTAAACTGTAATTAAAAAATAAAAAAACACAAAATAAATAAATAATAAAAAAGCCAAACTCATAGAAATACAGAGTAGCATGGTGGCTTCCAGAGGCTGAGAGTGTGGGGGAAATGGGGAGATGTTGGTCAAAGGGTACAAACTTCCAGCTATAGGATGAATCAGCAATGGAGATCCAATGTACAAATGGTGACTTTAGTTAACAACAGTGCTATCCTATATAATAAAAGGGTAATATGCAAATTGACCGAACGGCAGAGCAACTGGTCACTATAACATGCACTGACCACTAGGGGGCAGATGCACAATGCAGGAGCGGCCCCCTGGTGGTCAGTGCGCTCCCACAGGGGGAGCGCTGCTCAGCCAGAAGCCCTGAGCCAGGCTCACGGGTGGCGAGTGCAATGACGGTGGCGGGAGCCTCTCCCACCTCCACGACAGCACTAAGGATGTCCACGGGGTGCAGGCCTAAGCCATCAGTTGGACATCCTTCGAGGGCTCCCTGAATGCAAGAGGTCACAGGCCAGGCTGAGGGATCCCCCTCTCCCCGCCACCGAGTGCATGATTTTCATGCACCAGGCTTCTAGTATATTATATACATGAAAATTGTTACCAGAGTAAATCTTAAATGTTAAAAAATGTTAATGTAAGAGGATGGAGGTGTTAAGTAACCTTATTTTGTTATTCATTTCACAATATATGTGTGTATCAAATCTTCACATTGTATACTTAAACACACATATGCTATATGCCAATAATATCTCAAAGGTTGGAGAAAAATAAGATATATTACAAATATAATGCCTGAGAATTTATATGACAAAATTCTCTAATTAACAAAGCACAATAAGAAAAAATACATGATAAATAAAAATAAATTCAAATCCAAACATTTGTTGAAACTTTCAGAGAATAAAAACAAGTGCATGTGAAAAACAGTTAGTTACATTGAGACCAAAAATATTTATCAAAAACAATAAAGGCTGAAGTCATATCTTCAAAATGCTGAGTAATTTTTTGCTTCAGACCAAAGGAGAAATAAAGACATCTTCAGAGAGAGAGAGAGAGAGAGAGAGAATCTTACCTTCTAGGAGTTCTTCCTGAGAGTATTGCTAAAGAACGTGTATCTGAAAACAGTAAATGAGTTACGAGGTAGGGTTAGAAGGTTGATCAAAGGCATTGGAAATCAAGAAAACAGTCTTACAAAGCATTGACTGTGAACAAATAATAATGACAATAATATAAAAATGACAAAAATAAAAATAAGACCCTGCCAAATATCATAGTCTCAAAATACATAAAGCAAAAACTAAAAAATAAAATTAAAAAAAGTGAATGAGCCCTAGCTGGTTTGGCTCAGTGGATAGAGCATCAGCCTGCAAACTGAAAGGTCCCAGGTTTGATTCCAGTCAAGGGCACATACCCGGTGTTGTGGGCTCAATCCCCAGTGGGGGACTTGCAGGAGGCTGTCGATCCATGATTCTCTCTTATCATGGATGTTTCTCTCTCTCTCTCTCTCTCTCTCTCTCTCTCTCTCTCTCTCTCTCTCTCTCTCCCTTCCTCTCTGAAATCAATAAAAATATACTTTTAAAAAAAGTGAATGAAAAAAAATGGAGCAGTAAAAACAGCTTTACAGATCAAGTGGGCTTGATAATCAAACTTTCCCACTAAGCACCATTAATAGTAAAAGACAATTTAGTATTTTACTTCAATAAACATCCATTTTGTTTAAATATAAAAGTATTGATTCCTCAGCAGAAAAAAAGTATTTTAGTAAAATTGAAAATGTTTCATGTTTCTATTGTGGTTTTACCTAATCCATGCATATTCCTATAAGGCACTGAGTTATGTTTATCGCAGAGAATGTCCTTGTCTTCAAGAGCTTATAGTAGAGTTTTACTGTTGCATTATTCAAACTGTAAGAAACATATTACTCCCAGGATAGTGAAGTTGGCTTTAATACTCAGACCTAAGAAAGGAAGACGTAACACATGCACATAAACTGTGGTTCAATCACCCTTTTGAGGTTGTTCAAAATACTAGTATATACTTTCCATAAGTTTATTAAAATAATTTCACTTCATAATGACTTAAGGTACAAACAGAAAGAAAAAGGAGTTCCAGAATGGGCATTTTATTAATAAAATACTACTTTAAAGGGGAGAAAAACAAATAATCATCTGTAGAAATTACAAAAAGATACTAAGTGTCATATTTAGAAAACTAAATGTAGAATGGACAAGACGACCTATGCTCTCTCCTTATCATGCCACATTATTTGAAAATTCTTGTCAATGTGATGGATAATAGTAGAAATGATTTATAAGGATTTATAAGGAAAAAATTCCAGAAGATGACACTATCTGGCAAAAAAATCAACTTAAAATACTCAAGAGAAGAAAATGCTATCAAAAGTTTCCTTGCATCCCTAACCGGTGTGGCTCAGTGGATAGAGCATCGGCCTGCAGACTGAAGGGTCCCAGGTTTGATTCTGGTCAAGGGCATGCGACTTGGTTGCGGGCACATCCCCAGTGGGAGGTGTGCAGGAGGCAGCTGATCAATGTTTCTCTCTCATCCATATTTCTAACTCTCTATCCCTCTCCCTTCCTCTCTGTAAAAAATCAATAAAATATATTTTTTTAAAAAGTTTCCTTGCATACCTTATAGTATCTAAGATGTCAGTCACTATGGAAACTAAGGTCGAAAATATATAGGAATTAATTATATGAGAAATAGTTATGAAAATATCATAAAACTTCAGTGACCATATATATATATAACAGTGAAATGCAAGGGCCTGAATTTAAAGCCAAGAAGGAGTCCCAATGCCTCCTTCAAGCACGGCCTTCTCTAGGAAAGAGGGCACGAGAATAGCACAATCTATTTTTCCAGATACAGCTTAGAATTATTTTTGTCAAATTTAAAATATATCCTTTTGGGATGTTAATTAGAATTGCAATATATATATATATATATATATATATATATATATATATATATATAATTATTTTTGGAAAATGTATACCTTTATAAAAATCTCTTTTAAGGCTGGGGAGGGTTGGGGGTTGGGGGAGAGGTAAGAGATCAACGGAAGAACTTGTATGCATGCATATAAGCATAACCAATGGACGCAAGACACTGGGAGGGGGGTGAGGGCATGTGCCAGGGGGTAGGGGAGGTGGGGGGAAGGTCAACTGGGAAAAAAAAAGGAGACATATGTACTACTATTTGTAATACTTTAAACAATAAAAAAAAAAATCTCTTTTTCTTTTCATCCAGAAATCTGGTATTACTCCTTCCTTTTAGTTACCTTTCTTTTTTAAAAAAATATTTTTATTGATTTTAGAGAGGGAGGAAGAGAGAGAAAGAGAGAGAGAGACATCAATGATGAGAGAGAATCATTGATTGGCTCTCTCCTGCACACCCCACACTGGGGATTGAGCCCGTATCCTAGTCATGTGCCCTGACTGGGAATCTAACCGTGACCTCCAGGTTCATAGGTCAACGCTCAACCACTGAGCCATGTTGGCAGGGCCTTTTAGTTATTTTTCCAAATATTAGAGGCCCAATGCATGAAATTTATGCAAGGGGCTCGGCCCTGGCAGCCGCAGCTTTGTCCAGAGGGTCGTCCGGAAGGAGGTCTGGAAGGTCGTTTGGCTGTCTGGTCTGATTAGCATGTTATGCTTTTATTATTATAGATGGTTTTATTATTTCATTTATCTTTCCAATCATTTTAAGATTATATTTTAAATTTTATTTCTGGTTTAGTCATTCTTCTCTTCATTGTGTCTTCCAATTCTCCCATTGCTTTATTTGCTATGCATGAATAATTATTTTTAGTCAAAATATTTATTTATTTATTTATTTATTTATTTATTTATTTATTTATTTATTGTTTTCTTTTGGAAGCCAAAATGTGCAAATGTCAAATGTCACTTCAGAGATATTTTTGGCTTGTTTATTCGGGAGATTTCAAGGACTTCAATGATCCTGGAGCAATTTTTACGTTGAATTTTGGCCATGAGGTTCTCAAAGCACGCAGGCTATGAGCATTATCATTCCATATTTATATGTAAGGTAGGCTTGGGATTTCAGTTTCTTTTCAATGGTATCTTCCCTTCAGCGGCAGAGACAGTTAATTCCCTTACATCTTTTCAGGAGGAGAGGCTAAGCCGAGGAGTGCCGAGTTTTCTGCAGGAGCTTGCCTCCCCTGAGTTTTCTGCATTACTGAGGCCATGCTGCCTATCTTCACTTATCTTCATGCAACTTCAGAGCCCGCTTCTTCAGACTCAGAACCCCAATCCCTCAGCTACCTGGGTATCAGCCTTGACCTACCATTTTTGAACTGGATTTGTAACTGACTTCAAGCAAATGTGGATTCACTTTTTATTATCTTTAGTTCAGATATTTAGCTTTTTCCGTCTAGTATTTCCACATGTTTATAGAAACAATTCCTCCTCTCTTCTTCTCAGGAGCTAAGTCTTGGCTCCTCATGCTCTTCCTCATTTTTTAGCTCTATTGACTGAGAATTCTTTCTCTCTGTCCTCACCTGTTGGTTGTTTTTTTTTCTTTTCCTTCCAAATATTTTTTATTCCCTTACCTCTTTCTTATTTCTTGATTTCTTCTATCTTCTTTTTTTCCTGTGGTGCCTCTTCCACTTTACTTATCTTCAACATCAGCCAGCAACTTTCTCTATCAGTTTTTTTCAATTTTTCATGTAATTTATTAACTGTTACCTATAAATTTTGTTTTGTTACCTCTGGTTGTACATGATATAAGTCACAGTTATCTCTGGTTGTACATGATATAAGTCACAGCTGAAATAGTGTGCTATTTTTTGTGTGCTTCATTGGTTTAACTCAGAACACTACAAGAAATTGCGACCGGGGTTTAAGGGACCAAATTATAATGAAAAAGTAATTAAGATAATTGCAACGTTGAGTTTGACATACAATACTCAGGTAGTCACTCCTATGGGCTAGGGGCTCTATTATTTAGGGTGTAACAAAATGTGAAGTTTAAACTGAAACCAAATAATTTATATAAAAAAAATTCTCACCTATACATTCTAAACAAATATAAGGCACTTCAACTTTGAAGGCAAGGTCTGTTATATATGTCAAGACAACTTTTATAATGAAGATATTATGCAAACGTAGTTCTTGTTCTAATGCATAAAGATGGTAAGAATTACAGCAAAGTTTGATTGAAGTGGGAATCATCACTCTACAATTTGGAGGCCACCATTGAACAGGATCTCAGTTTGTTTAATAGAAATAATATTAGTGTATAATTACTGTGCACTTACTACATGCCAGGGACTATTCTAAGTGACTTAACTTCAATCATTTATCTCTTTCTACAATAATCCTAAGAAACCGGTAATATTATTATTTCATTTTATGTATGAAACTGTACAAGGAAACTGAGGCACAGACAGGTTAAGTCACGTTTTTAATGACACAAAGGTATTCGGTTTGGGAGGTAGGATTTAAATTTAGACAAATGGGTTCCAGATTCTGGCCTAAGAATCATTTCACTTCAAAAGCTCTATTTGAAGTCTATAGCAACCACATTCTAACAACCATGGAGTCCTCAGATAGGTAATATTAACCCAAACTTATATATTCTTTTTGAAAAGTGCATATTAATATTTTAATTATTTTATAAATATACTTTACATGAAGAGATAACACAAACTTTCTTTAACTGAAAAGGAATTCCTTAATATAGTGCCATTATGGGTATGTATGGTGCAAAATAAATTTATGGATTTTATGAACGCCATGAGAAGAGAAGCAGAGATTATAGTACAGTCAATTAGGATAGTCTAAGAGAAGCTAGAGGAAACACTTACCCAGGGCCATCTTTACCTGGCTTTGGTTCATGCATTTATTGTAGCCACCTAAGACAAAGAGAGAAACAGGAAAAAATACAGCATATCAAGAAAATTATTTTGATAATCTCTATTCTCAAGTTTAAAGTTTAAATTAAAAATACAGTTAAAAATTTAATTTTCTCTATGCAGCATGTTTTAATTTGTGTTATTTTATAACAATACTGTGTTTTCTTGATTACAAAAGCAAAATATGCTAATTGCAGAAAATGTTTTTGGTGAGATGGGATCTGCTGTGTCTAGCTACCATTTTTTTCTTTTGCATTGAATAAGTATCTTATGGGAAGTTATGTAAATAACTTATTTCTCACCTTGATGAATTTTGCCTAAAACAGTTATAACTGTAGTGTTTATAACTGGCACAGTTTTTTTTCCCATCATTCTTTCTACAATTTTTAATTTGAATTCTATTATAAGGATGAACTGTTACTTCTCATTTATTTTTTATTTAGTTATTTAAATGTGTATCATTGTGGATATTTGTTTTCTTTTATGTTTTATAATACACTAGAGGCCCGGTGCACAAAATTCGTGCACGGGTAGGTTTCCTAGGCCTGGTCGGTGATCTGGGCCGATCAGGTTCTCCGCCTCCCCGTCTCCTCCTTCCCTCGCTCCCTCAGCACCCCACTGGCCACTGGTTGCCCGCCATATTCCACGCAGCCCCCTTATGGTCAGCACACATCATAGCAAGTGATCGAACTCCTGGTCTCCTGGTCGAACTCCCGAGGGGACAGTTTGCATATTAGCCTTTTATTATATAGGATTACTCTTGTTATTTTTTTCCTTGCTCTAATTATGCCAGATTTAGTCATTCAAACATGTCCCAATAACTTTTTGGCCACTCCCTTATCCTGTACTTTCCCTGCCCTGAAATCTGCCATTTCTCCAAAATGTCCTGGTTCCCTTTGTTGGAGGGTGGCATTGAGAAACCAATATCTGCCCTATCCAGTTGCTCAGAGTGTCAGCCCTAGACTGAAGGGTCTCAGTTTCTATTCTGGTCAATGGCATGACCTTGGTTGCAGGCTCTGGCCCGGCCCCAATCATGTATCTCTCACATTGATGTTTCTCCCTCTCTGTCTTTCCCCCACTTCTACTCTCTCTAAAAAATCAATGGAAAAAATAACCTTGGGTGAGTAACAAAAAAAAAAAAAAAAAAAAGAAACCAATATCCTGGCAGTGGGGATGCTAATTGCTACTTTGTTTTAATTGTTTACAGGTCTTTTAAGTAAACAGAGTTAGGAAATACATGTGCATATATACACTAATAAGCACACATTTATATTTTCTGTGTCTATTTATATATCTACATTAAAAATCATTAATTCTAATATTTTAATTCCACTTTAACAACTCCTAGCCTCCTGTCTTTGCTTATTTATAACTCCTTTCTTCCACAATAAAAAAATCTGGCACTTATTATCCACTATTTCTAGTTCTTTGCTTAATCAAAAATACACATAGTTAAAAAAAAATACACAGTTTCCCAATTAATTACCCATTCTCCTACTGAAATATGACAGTTGTATAAAGTTATTTTTGTCTCTGTCAGATTATATAGTAAAAATGTTTTGCAAAGTTACTAAAACTATTCTTTTTCCTCCACCCCTTCAGTGGATTATGTTGTTTATTTGTGATACTATTACACTCGTTTACACACTTTATATTATGTTTTAGTCTCCTTCCCTTAATCCTGGTTTCTATTAATTAATTATTTAAATAATTTGGGGTATATTAACTCAGAAGAGCCTAAAATTCACTTAAAGATCTGTTGTTGCCATCCTGAAATTCTTAATTTCTGAAACAGGGGCCCCTCGTTTTTGTTTCACATTTGGCCACCCACATGGTGTAGCT
The DNA here is from genome assembly GCF_963455305.1 of Plecotus auritus. Classification (NCBI taxonomy): domain Eukaryota; kingdom Metazoa; phylum Chordata; class Mammalia; order Chiroptera; family Vespertilionidae; genus Plecotus; species Plecotus auritus. The sequence continues at coordinate 52,146,578 of NC_137775.1, forward strand.
GGTCTGTGACCTAGTGAAGGTGTCAATATTCTCTTAGTAGGCGCTTCTACATTTACCTGCTTTCATTACCTCAAAATAACTTACAGCCTCCATCATACCTTCTCATTCACTTCCCCTTTTCAAAAAAAAAGAGAAAAGGGTTATTGTTGAGTTATTAATTCCTAGTCTCCTAGTTCTTAAGAATTATTCAGTTCTTAAATACTTCATTACTTGTTCCCTCTTCTACTTCCTCAAACATGGCCACGTGTCTGCAACTTGGTGGATAGAAAAATTCTACCAGGACTTGTCAAATCACCAAGCTAAAATTATGTTTATTTATGTCAGATATCTCAAAAATGCTCTTATTTTCTCTCCAGTCACATTACTCATTAAATTTTTACAACTAACTTTAGTTCCTTAGAACTTCATTTTCAAAGTTCAACAATGATTTACCAATTGCCAAAATCAGCACACCACCGCTAGTTTTCCCTTCTCCTTGACATTGCCTTCATTGGTAATCCCTTTTTTCTACTTGAAATTTTCTCCATTCACGATAGAACACTTATCCTCTCCTCCCCGCTCCCCTGTCCCCCCCCCCCCCCCCCCGGCTCTCTGGTGCTTTACCCTCCCACCCCCTCCCAAGTCTGCTTTTTCTGGATATAAAAGTGACAGATAACTTACAGCTCAATCCTCAATCAAAGGGAAAGAGGGGTAGGAGAACTTAATGGCAGGATAAAGAGGTAAAATCCAGAACCAAAAGAGTGCTGGAGAGCAGAAAACTGAGACATTCTCAGGACTTTAGGGTAGAAATCTGGGAACCTCTCTGAGATTTTACTATTGAGCTGCTTCAGTTCAGTGATTCCTAACATTCTGGGCGGTTTCAAATTACCAAAGAGATGGAATTGAACATCTGATTGAACATCTTATACCTTGGATTAATCATCTTTGGTCATGTCAAGACTAAGAAAGAGTCGTGTCCCTAGAGGCTGGAAAAGACCCCAGTTGGTATCTACTACAAATATTCAATGTATTTCCTACACTGAAGACGATATTTCTGCTTTTTTATTCCCTTTTGTGTAATATAGTTTAAAGCAGACATTCAAAACCTAGCCAGTAAGTACCCAGAAAAAAAGTATATATATCAGATAAGAGAAGAGTTATAAGGAAGAAAACATACAATAATAGTTTTCAAATATCTTAAATTTATTGTGAGTTAGAAATAGTTAACTAATTTTCATAGCTCCAAAAACAGAAATGAATGCCACAATGTAAAATATGTGTGATCATATTTCTGAAGCTTCAAGTAAGGAGACCATTTTTAAATTACAAAGTTTTTCATTAACAATATAAAAATTAGAGCACCCAATAAATATTATGAGCAAACTCAATCTTTCCTCTCACTGGAGATGTTCAAATTGAATATTAATCATCTAATGAGGAATATTTGGAAACATATGCTGATACTGCTTAAATATTCATAGTAATCATTGTCCCAAAATATAATTATATAATGTTGGCATTGGAATGGATATTAGGTAATCTAGTCTACTTACATCACTCTGTGAGTGAACAACCAAGCCTCTATGAGGTTACACGGCCACAAGATTGGTTGGTGGCGGACCAGAGCAGAATCACCATGTAGGAATGCTCCACAAACCTGGAACAGAGGACATCCGCAATGAACAGGGGAACATAATCAGTCACAAGCAGGAACACTGGTTAATCTTAGCCCTTAATGTCAAAGTCATTCTGACAAGCTAAAGCTATAAAGTTTGCCAGAGCACTCTGTTCTCATGTGGGGAGGTATAGCTTAAGTTGGCATTTTATTCCACCCAGGATAATAAAAAATGTTTACATAATTTTTAAAATATAAAAATAATATCAAAGAAAATGTAGAAAACAGAGAGAAGAAAAATCACTGATAGTCCCACTTAAAGAAAATTATTTTGCTACTTTGACAGATCTAAGTCCAATATTTATATGTTTTACATTTTTTTACATGTACATGTTTTTACATTATGTATATGTTTTGCATGATTTATACACACACTTCCCATATATAAAATTGTACACCTTTGTTTTTACTCTTCTCCTTGGTATTACCACACACTTTTAAATAGTTTTCTACTTTTCCTTTAAAGGAGTTATCAAAAAACAAATTTTAAGAAAATAATACCTTAATGAAGTGTTTTTAAGTGAATTATTAAAATACAATAGCATTTTTCATATTGTAGCAATATTCAAGTATATCTAAGTCTCCATATTTAAACTGAGAAAATTCTCTGACTACTTGGGATGAAAGTTTTTGCTCCATAGATATCCTCATCTATGAATATTTTAAGGCAGAGCAGATTTTTTAGTGTACTCCCACTAATACCTTGACTTTATATCATAAGTTACCTTCAAAGTTTTTCCTCTCCATAATGATTCATATGGTGTATTACTTTCCCCCAAAATAAATAGTTCAAGTGAATGTAAAATATCCGAGGTAAATGGATGTACATTTACTGCATATAAGATCCTGTGATTTCCTGCTTGAGAAGAAAATATCTCTCTTTCATAGATGAGCCTCAGTTTTCCAGAACATTATCTTTTTTTAATATATATATATATATATATATATATACATATATATATATATATGTTTTTTAATTGATTTCAGAGAGGAAGGGAGAGGGGAGAGAGAGATAGAAACATCAATGATGAGAAAACATCATTGATTGGCTGCCTCCTGCACGCCCCACACTGGGAATTGAGCCTGCAACTGGGCATGTGCCCTGACCAGGGCTCGAACCACGACCTCCAGGTTCATAGGTAAAGGCTCAACCACTGAACCACATCAGTTGGGTAAGAACATTATCTTTTTAAAGTTAATCCCTGGTGGTAATTGAGCGAGAAATGTAGGGGAATTGTCATTATGGTGAAAATGAGCACATGGACTATATGAGGGCTGTGAGAGCTCAAAATAAAGAAAAAGGCACCATTGTGATTAATGTTAGGGAAAGGATAAAGAAGACATAGAAAAATATTTTTATTTTTAATAATTTTCTAAGGGTATTTGAATTCTGAAACCTACTTGGGATGAAAATATCCAATTGTTTATCTTTTATTGAACATCAACTGTTACCTATGTGTGTGACAATGATTAAATCCTTATCTGAGTCTCAGTTTACTCATCTGTTATCAGTGCATTAAATGATACAGTTTCTAAGATTGATTCCTGTTCCTCAAATCTAGTCTGAACCACTGCCACCACCACCATTACCATCACCACCACCTCCAACAGTATTAATTAAAATGAGAAGATTTAATACAAAGAGCATGAAAGAGGGTTCTTGCACTCAATGGACCTTAATGTAGAGTAGTAAAATATAATAAATAAAGGATTATAAATAAATGTAATACATAGATTAAACATTTTATTTTAACTTAATAGACTTAAGTGACCACACACTTGCCAACCTTTTGATTAAAAACTTTAAAAAAATATAGGGCTAGTGATTGTAACATAATATATTATTTATAATTCTTAGTCTTTGTTTCTATGAAGTAAAGTGAGAACTTACAGATTTTTTTGAAGATCTGTATGCAAATCCTGCTTTTTTTTTCTTTTTCTAATCTGTTATTACTTACATATGAACTTAAGGGTCTTTTTCTTTGGTGACTACATATTGAGTCTTTCCAAAGCATTTCACTTAGTTTTAAAGATCCAACTTTTGTCACATTTTACTTTTGTAATATGTAAATATATTATATAATTGTAATTTTATTTATAAATGTTATAAGAAGGTTTGAGAACAAACTCAGCTGACTCTTGGCAAGCAAATGAATGTCTCATGAGAACAGAAATGCTCAGGTACATGAGTAAAGAATAGTCAATGTGTCTTGGGCAGCAGTCACTATCATTTGCAGGAGTACGGTGAGCGCCTGTTAGCCCAGCAGTTATGCTCAGTAGAGACTGTGTAAGAAACTCTATTTGGGGATAATACATAAGCATATAAACAAGTGTGTAAAAACATGGTGAAAATCACTATAGACAATGTAAACAATATATAAGTGCGTGTGATGTAATGTCTAATAACTAATTGGATATTGTATGGTACATAATGAGCCCAGAAAGAACATTTCAAAATAAAGTGATAGGAGATAACAGTGTGTGTTTTTCCCACTCCTAAATATTTCCTTTCATGTGACAATAAGTAGAATTACTGGAACACTACAGTCTCTGCCTCTACGGTCCTCCCATCCCAGGAGAATACAATGCTTTTTCTTATTGGAACATTTAAGCTTAACATCTCCCTTCTTCCCTTTTGGGAATAGCACACTGTCTGGAGTGGGCATGCTATCCCGGGATTAGGTTCTGCCCCAGGGAGTAGAGGGGTCTTGTCCCAGCCCAGAGTTGCCTGTGGTTTGGAATCTGATATAAGTAAGCAACCAGTAGACAGATCTAAGCCACATTCTTCAAGCCAGTCTTTATCAACAATAAAGTAATATTTCGGCTCCCACCTGCTTATTTATTATCTATTTTTTTCATTTGATTCAGAACTTGGGTGAAGAAGAGGTAGTGGCCCTTTCAAAGAATCCAGCAAGGAGATCAGAGGAAGATCCAGGAAAGACATGGAGACAGAAATTTCATTTTCATTGAAATTGGCTTATAATAGGTCTGTCACTCCCAATTCTTTGCAAGGTTACCTCTTCCCACTCGATTGCCAGAATATTTTTTAAAATGTTCCTGTGTCTAAGTTTCTCAGTTACTTCCTTAACTTAACACCCAAGGCTCTTTATGAGGAGGGCTACCATTCATAGTTTTGTTGGGAAAGTCATCTGCTATTTTGGTGTCATAGTTTACAGGATCCCTTTCACTTTCAGAAGTTTTCCAATTTCAGAAAGTTTTATTGTCACCATATGTAGGATCTACCTCTTTACTCCCCGTTTCAGTCTTTTCTGCTACAGTCTAACTTGCATTTTTAGTTCCATACAACATAATCCATTCGGCAGTCCCAAACAATGCATGTGTGTTGAGTCCTCTGGCCTTTGTCAAAGCAGCAGCTTCTTCTTCTTTTTTTTTTTTTTTTTTAATATATTCTCATTGACCTCAGAGAGGAAGGGAGATGGGCAGAGAGAGAGAAACATCAATGATGAGATAGAATCATTGATTGGCTGCCTCCTGCACGCCCCCTACTGGGGACCTAATCTCCAACCTGGGCATGTGCCCTGACCAGGAATAGAACCTGGGACGCTTCAGTCCACAGGCTGATGTTCTATCCATTGAGCCAAACCAGCTAGGGCAAAGCTGCTTCTTTTATATGGAATACCTTTTATTCCCTCCCTAATCTGGTAAAATCCTATCTTTTCTTTGTGGTCCAGATCCAAGGTCACTGATTCTGATGAGTCTTCTATGCTCCTCTCTGCTCATTTATTGCACTTTGTCTGCCACTTGAATGAAGTGAATTTTGAGGGTCCAAAACACCAATATATTTTGATCAATGCATACAATTTAATTTTTGCTAAAACCGGATATGCATAATGTTAAAGCATCTAAAGAGTGAACATGGAATGGAGAGGGTCCTCCGTTATGCTTCCAAGCTGGGTACAAGGTGCTCTATAAGAGTTAAGCGGAGTCAAATGTTAAGTGAATGTCAGAAAATAAGCCCAGGTTAAGCGTGACATGTGAGAACTCTTCCTGGTGAGTATTTAACAGCGCTTGTTTAGATGTTCAGTAAACAGTGCAGCTCCAGCAGTGGCTGTGCTGAGAACAGTGGTTCCTTTTATGGCCGCCATGAAGACACTGTGATGCTGGGCTAGTGGTCGCACTGTAACTATGGCTAACCTGCTTAGTGTGCCACTGAGTGTTTTAATCACTTCAAGTGCACTGCCAAAAATTCAAGTATTCAACGCTGTGCTGTGATGCAAGAGAGAGAGAGAGAGAGAGAGAGAGAGAGAGAGAGAGAGAGAGAGAGAGATTAGTATAGTAACTAAGAGCATAGGTATTTTTGAATAAAAGAAGACCTTAGAATATATTCGGCCGCAGCCTAAGTGTGACCTTATACAACTTATTTAAACTCTCTAAACCAAGTTTCTTCTTCATTAAAAGAGGAGGAAATTTCTATAAGGGTTGTTGTGTTGATCACATAAAATCATGCTTGTAAAAGGCTCCTGGAGTAAGTCCTCACCGAATATTGCCACCCCTGCCTAGGTAACCTTTATCTACTCTAATAGGTTGTATAATAATACCATTGGAGCTAATCAACCAGTGCACCTTTGTGACTGTGGGGGGAAATGAGCAAAAGGGAACGGAGATATTTGGACTATCTGACAGCAGTGTGGTGGCTGAGCAGCAGTTTCAGTGCAAAGCAAAGACAGTGACCTTATCAGAAGAGATTCAAGTCATCCCAGGAGACACACAAGAAAATAGAAGGCGATCACGAGTGGAAAAGTATTCAGAGTTCAGTCCATGGGAAATGAATCAAGTTAAAATAAGAAAGTAGTATGACCTCAGTCAAAAGGGGCTAAGACATCAATCTTCTTCAGGAACCAATGTGAAATGAGCTCATAAAAGAATGGGATCAAGTAATTAGCCTAATCTCCCAGGGAGAGTTTTTGAGACAGATTGTTGCCACCCAATCAGCAGTGAAATGTTTCTAAGAACGTCTTATGAATAAATTAATTAACTGGGCCTTTATCTCCTAAGAAAATGAACAGGGCATCCACCACAAGCTTGAATGCCCATTTGACCCACTTGATAAGGCGAAGATAGTGCAGACCCTTTCACACGCTGAGCATTTACATTCATGTAAATCCAGTCACTACAATGCTTGTCTCAGTGTAAACACTGAGTACTTGTTGACTGTATCTAAAACAGAGTACAGTTATATTTTAACCATATCTTTAATCCTAATATACAATCGTGATTGATGGGGAAGTTTCTAGTACACTGGCAGGACTAAGGATGGAGGTATTTTGGAGCCAAACAGACTTTTTCATCTTTTCAAATCCCATTGGAAATATGTATGTTCCTAGGACCAGATCTTAAAACAAGCTGTTTTTATAAAAGTTTCTGGGAGTTGACAAGGATGCCACATAGAAGTAATATACATATTGTTATCTGCATTCCCTGGGGAAAGTAAGTCAAATCACTTACCATTTGAGGAGAAAACAGTCTGAAATTTTGAGGTCTTAAGAAAGTCACCAAAATTCTGTCATGGGATGGTGTGAACTCTTAAAGTTTTGTGATTTCATGACTAGGGGATATTTTAAAATACTTTTTAGCTAAAATGAGGGTAAAGGAAGCAGGGTACAAAACTGTACATGTTTATATAGAAATTAGATATATATACAATTTGGCTAATAATATATTTGGAAGAACTTTACACCTGTGGGAAGTTTAAAAAATAAAGCTCAGGGTTAGCTGAGAATAAAGGACTGGCTTTATTTTACTCATCAATGTAATGTAACCATGGAGATCTTTGCTAATGACCCCAAGTTCTCTGAACTTTTGTGCATTTAACTCAGATTTCTAATAACATTTTAACATTTTATACAGTGGTTTAATAATATAGAGTATTCAGCTCAAAAAAAATTAGGAACAGATGGTGAGAATGGACTCATTCCCATTTCTGATGTGCACTGTATTATAATACTTTCAAAGAGTGACTTAAAGCACATTCCAAAAATGTACAGTAGGTGTGTGGATTGCATCTCTTGAGAAATGACAGTTGTGTGCAGTATTCCCAGCTCTGTTTCAGCATGTAATGGGGCAGCTTTACATAGAAAACAAAGCAAATTAATATCTAGTGATGCAAATACCCAACACAATTGTTTTATAACATAAATGAATTTTAGTGTTTGAGTCACTTTTTAAAATAAAAAGTCTATTAAAAAATAACTTTTTACCACACTCAGTATCACACCACAGTGGAATGTTTTTTGTTGTTTTGTTTTTTCTAATATTTTTATTGAACTATAATTGATTTATAACATTATATTTGTTATAGATGGATAGCATGATTTGATATTTCTCTATATATTGCAAAATAATCACCAAAATAAATAAAATATTTTGAAAATTCCAGATTTCAGAATTTAATTATATGGTAAATAAAAATAATAATAGTGTTAATTAATATTAAATGAGTAGTTGTTATTTGCCAGGAATTATTTTAAGTGCTGTACATTTTTAAATCTCAAGATTACCCCAATTTTAGGAAGTAAATTTTAGGGATAAGTTTATCCCCATTTGATAGATGAGAAAAATGAGATACAAAGAAATTCAATATTGTGCCTTCCCAAGGTTTATAAATAACATATTTTGTTAGAGGGCAATTAATGGTAACATTTGCTCAGTAGTAGAATATCTACAGAGTAAAAGAATATTGTTGATCTTAGAAGGTGCTTAGTACCATATGACATTATAGTTTGTGTCTACCAAAAATAGAATAGCAATGAGTAAGCCTCCTCTAAGTATACCATTGGCTCAATGTACTTCCACTATATCCCAACCAAGTCACTAGAAATGTGTTCTTCTGCTTCTTATGTCATAGCTCTTTTATTAGAATAAACAGTGCAGAGACGGAGGCAGGCTGATGCATCTTTATAGAGGTAATATTTTGCTATGAGCACTCTGCCTGGGGTGAGAGAGGCTAGATACATATGGAAAAACAATGATGCACGTCTGATTCCATAAGGAAATGCCCCACAAACACTACTAAAGTGATCTGTACAGAATGTACTTTGGCATTCTTGAGTCACACCTCCTCTTAGAGATTTTTCAAAATAACATCTTGTCTTGGAACATTAAATATTTTCTTCATGTTACATCCAAAAGAACATGCTATCTTGAGAAATAAAAGATGGATAATGAAGGAAGAGAGCCCTGTCTACTAGTATTTTATCAAGTCACCAAGCGTTGGCTTGAACTTCTTCTGGGTTTACAGTTTCAGAACACTGCACTGATTAAGGCTCAGAATTAGTTCTAGCCCATCTTGTGTGCTGCATGAGCAGTGGTTATTAACATTAGTGTACATCAGAATCACATGGAGGCTTGTTAAAATTCAGTTTATCGAGACCCTGACCCAGAGTTGTTTTGTAATGAAATGTATTGTGGTAATATTGGTTAATAACATTATATAAATTTCAGGTATACAACATCTGTATACTCAACTGTGTACAGAGTTTTTGATTTAGTAGGCCTAGAATGGGGCTGAAGAATTTACATTTCTAATGAGTTCCCAGGTAATGCTGATATTGCTAGCTGAGAGATTACACTTTGAAAACCACAATTCAGTGTGAGCTACTTGAGTCTTAAAGCCAAGCCTCAATCATTGTGATTTGCAGATGATTTTTGATGTCTTTGATAACTCTCTCTTAGGATTGATATTATTTAATATTGTATAATTGGTTATGATAAATGGATAGATCGATAAATTTTATACCCCCTTTTTTTCAAGGATGGTTGCCCTGTACATGCTTCTCTTCTGGGCACTTGGATCCTAAATCAAAGTAATAGAAATGTAAAATTTTGTGATGGGATACATTCACATATATAAATCTTCCTTCTTATATTACCACTAACTATAGGTGGTAGTTGTGCTCAAATGAAAATATATTTTTTAATCCAGAAAACAGCAATATGCCTCAAGTTCATCTTCTTTCTAAATTACAAAGAATGATCATCTGCAGCTTCCCAGAGTATATACAGGCTGTATAAAGTAACAAGCATTGTGGTAGATCACTCCCATTATCTTCCCTTTTGTAAAAAGAGTCACTTATTTGAATGGGTTTAGAATAGTGCAAATAAAGTTTTTTATAGCATAATTTCTATCAGGTTCTTAGAGCAGAAGTTTGGAATGACTTAGATATGCCTTCCCTTTTCAAGGAAAATTACAAATTTAATCTTGAAATTAAAAATGTTTAACTAATGTTATAAAAAGAAAACACATTAAAAGCTGGTCAGAAATTATTTTCCTTAAATAACTTATTTGGTTTTAACTTACAGCCACTAACATGTGGCTTAATATGAAACTCATTTTATAGATTGTTGACATACTATATTTAACGTTACCTGTTAGATATTCTCTTTATCAGATTATTCCAAACCCAGCTATGTTATTAAGGTACAATATTTAAGGAAATGTTTACAAACTTTAAAAAATAGCCTATCATCTGTTTGAAGTAATTTTGCAGTCACTAAGGGTAAAACTGTATTACCATCAGGAGACACAAAACACCAAAAGCTGTATTTTCTCCACTTGTTTGTATTGTGAAGCACAGTTAAACAAATAGTGTCTCCCTTTCAAGGCATGGAACCTCAGCCAATAATACAGCTGATGCTGAAACTCTTTGAAAGGGAGATGTGGCTTTTGTTGGGATCTGGCTGGATGACTTTGCTTAGTGGAATGCAAAAGTGCTTTTGCTCTATCACACATGCTTTAAAAGGCAAGGAGCTTTAGAGAGGGAGGACAGCAGAAACTATTAGAAGATTAATGAGAATCCCCATGGCCTGTTCTTTCTTCAACCATAATTACTGGGCAAGTAAATCGACTGAAAAAAAATTCATGTGATACATATTTTTTGTGTGTGTAAATCTGGTGTAATGCGAGATCCTAAACACAAGGATTAATAACATTTTATCTAAAATGAAAGACTCAAGGAAAATAATACTAAAGGGAAAAGCTAGGAAAATTCTCATTGTGTACACCAATTAGATATTTTGCTGTTCATGGGTTTTCTCAAAAACATAAAGTAATATAGGATGGAAGTGAAATATATTGTACTAACAATATGTAAATGTACAGGTTAAATAATTTTAAAACTGCTTTACCAGTAGTATTTGGTATTTTGACAATAAAATGTAAACTTATGAATTCATTACATAAAATTAATAGAAAAAAACGAGTAGCATGTTTTTGAAAAAATTGCAGCAAGTTTAATATCAAGTTTATATAATCTATAATAGTAAAAGGATAATATGCTAATTAGACCAAACGTCCTTCCGGGTGTCATTCTGGATGTCCTTCTGGATGAAGCTGGGACCAGAGTGAAGCAGCCCAGGTGCTGGGTGGCTGTCGGCGGCGGCCGGAGCAAAGCCTGGGTCCTGGGTGCTGGAGGGAAGCCAGTGCTAGCAGCCGGGGGAAGGAAGGTCTATTCTTGCACGAATTTTTGTGCATTGGGTCTCTAGTCCTATACAATAAAAACTTAATATGCTAAGTGTCCGGTGGTCCAGTCATCTGTTCAACCAATCAAAGCTTAATATGCTAATGATGTGCTAAGGCAGCTCAACTGCTTGCTATGACATGCACTGACAACCAGGGGGCAGACACTCCAACTGGTAGGTTATCTTGCTGCTGGGGTCCGGCTGATCGGGACTGAGTAAGATGGCCTGGACATGCCCTGGAGCCCTCCCACGGTTCTTCCCAGGCTGGCCAACCTCCTGCGTCTCTCCCTGGCGCAGATCAGGCACCAGTAGGGTCCCTTGGCCTGCCCTGTGCCCTCTCGCAATCCGGGACCCCTTGGGGGATGTCGGAGATCCGGTTTCAGCCTGATCCCACAGGGGGAGTGCCACTCAGCCAGAAGCCGGGCTCATGGCTGGCAAGTGCAGTAGCAGTAGCAGGAGTCGGAGCCTCTCCCGCCTCCACAGCAGTGCTAAGGATGTCTGACTGCCAGTTTAGGCCCGCTCCCCCCCGAGGAGTAGGCCTAAGCAGTCAGTCCGACATCTCCCGAGGGCTCCCAGACTGTGAGAGGGTGCAGGTCAAGCTGAGGGACCCCCCCCCCCCGGCCCGCACGAATGCATGAATTTCATGCACTGGGCCTCTAGTCTACATATATAAAAGCCAAGTGACCGGAACTACCGGAACGACCATAACAACTGGCCAACCTCCTGTGGCCTCTCCCCGCAGCTGGCTCCACCCCTGATTGTCCCCCACCCCGATCGGGGGCAAGGCAAGCCAGCCAACCTCCCGCAGCCCCTCCCCCTAGCCGGCCAGCCCCGATTGGCCCTGATCATGATGGGCTGGCCGGACCCCACCCATGCATGATTTCGTGCACCAGGCCTCTATCACTTATATAAAATGTTTTATAAAAATAAACGGATTGAACTGGTTTTAATTTGTTAGTGGTTTAGAGCAGCATAATAAATGTAAACTTCATATCCCAAGTAAAAAAAGACAGAATAACCCATGCAATTCTATATTAGTTTTCAATATATCCGTCCCCAGTAGAGAGCCCCTTTCTTTATAGACCCTCCTCCTTCCCTTCCTTGCCACCTCCCAACAGGGGCAGCATGTCAAGCTCTAGCAGAAAATATTCAAATGCTAAGGAAGTGTGCTCTGTTCTGTTGACAGGTACAATTGTTGCAACAAAGTTGGACTATTTTTAGATAATTGCTTTTGTAACCAGATGCTATAAAATTTAAAATAAGTGTTATGTTGTCTCTAACTATTTTGGATCACTTTAAAACATTTCTAAACAAAATAGTATCCAAAATGCAGATGCACATTGACCCAGGACAGAATTTACTTTTGGAAAAAAAAACAAATTAGAAAAATGGATGCCAAAACCGGTTTGGCTCAGTGGATAGAGCGTCGGCCTGCGGACTGAAGGGTCCCGGGTTCGATTCCGGTCAAGGGCATGTACCTTGGTTGCGGGCATATCCCCAGTGGGAGGTGTGCAGGAGGCAGCTGATCGATGTCTCTCTCTCATCGATGTTTCTAGCTCTCTAACCCTCTCCCTTCCTCTCTGTAAAATATCAATAAAATATATTTAAAAAAAAAAAAAAAGAAAAAGAAAAATGGAGTCAGAGAAATTAAGCAGGAATTTAAGTAGCACCATCAAACTTGTGATGTAACTTCAGTCACATACCCATGGTAAAGAATATCCTATCTAATGAAAGAGTAATATGCAAATTAACCATCACTCCCCTACACCCACAAGCCATACCCACCAGCCAATCAGGAGAGAATATGCAAATAAACCCAACCAAGATGGCTACAGCCACAGAGAGCAGGAGGGAGGCTTGGGTTTCCCCGGCAATGGAGGAAGCCAAGCTTTCCACCTGCCCTTGCCGGCCTAGGCCTCCACTCAAGGCTACAAAGTTTCAATGATAGAAGATACATAAACCCAAACAGAAATGGCGGCAGCCATGGAGCTGGAAAGAGCAGGAGGCTAAGGTTGCCCCCGGTGATGGAGGAAGCCAAGATTTCCACACACCCTGGCTGGCTCAGGCCTTGCTTAAGGCTACAAAGTTTCAATTATAGAAGATACATAAATCCCAATAGAAATGGCTGCCGCCATGGAGCAAGCAGAAGGCTTGGCTCCACTCCAGGCTACAAAGTTTCAATTATAGAAGATAAATAAACCCCAGATACCAGGGCCTCCGCTTGGGTCACCAGGGGGCGTGGCCGGCCTGCAAACCACCACAGGCCCCTCGCCCAGGCCGCCCCACACCCCAAGGGAACCCCCACCCTGATCCGGGACACCCTTCAGTGCAAACCAGCTGGCCCCCACCCATGCACCAGGCCTCTATCCTATCTAATAAAAGAGTAATATGCCAATTGACCATCACTCCAACACACAAGATGGCTGCCCCCATGTGGTCAAAGATCCTGTCCCCATGTGGACACAAGATGGCCACCACAAGATGGCCAGCAAGGGAGGGCAGTTGGGAGTGACCAGGCCTGCAAGGGAGGGCAGTTGTGGGCAATCAAGCTGGCAGAGGAGGGAAGTTGGGGGCGACCAGGCATGCAGGGAAAAGCAGTTGGGAGGGATCCAGGCCTGCAGGGGAGGGCAGTTAGGGGAAAACAGGCTGGCAGGGGAGCAGTTAGGCGTCGATCAGGCTGGCAGGGGAGTGGTTAGGGAGTGATCAGGCTGGCAGGCAGAAGCAGTTAGGGGCAATCAGGAAGGCAGGCAGGCGAGCAGTTGGGAGCCAGCAGTCCTGGATTGTGAGAGGGATGTACGACCACCCAGTGGGATCGGGCTTAAACGGGCAGTTGCACATCCCTCGAGGGGTCCCAGATTGGAGAGGGTGCAGGCTGGGCTGAGGGACACCCCCTCCCCTGTGCACGAATTTCATACACTGGGCCTCTAGTCATAAATATCATGACTGGAATGTCCTGCACCATCATGAGTAGATGATGATCACAAATGTCAACTATATAGACTTTGGAATGAAATAAAATACTTACATTTAAATATAAATGTGTTTGGTATCCTTAAAACTTATTGTATTTCAGAAATACTTTTGTTTAGCCTGGCCAGAAATACTATTGCTTAGTGGTTGAGCATCAACCCATGAACCAGGAGGTCATGGTTCAATTCCCAGTCAGGGCATATGCCCTGTTGCAGGCTTGATCCCCAGTAGGAGTTGCACAGGAGGCAGCTAATCAAGGATTCTCTCTCTCTCTCTCTCTCTCTCTCTCTCTCTCTCTCTCTCTCTTCTCTCTCTCTCTTTAAATATATTTTTATTGATTACAGAGAGGAAGGGAAAAGGAGAGAGAGATAGAAACATCAGTGATTATAGAGAATCATTGATCATCTGCCTCCTGCACACCCCACACTGGAGATCATGCCTGCAACCCAGGCATGTGCCTTGACTAGAAATCAAACCATGACCACCTGGTTCATAGGTTGACACTCAAACACTGGATACTGGGTATCTCTATTTGGGTGCCCAATAAGTATCTCAAAATTAACCATTTCAAAACAGATATCTTGATTCTATCTCAGCCCTAAACCTGCCCTACCTCCAAATGCTCCTTCTTTCAGATTTCTTCACTCATTGTTCACTAGATGATCACACTCCAAATGTAAAAGGAAAAATTGATTCCACAAACCAACTGATAGAACATTTTCAAGTTTTCTTGCATGTTCTCCAGCTTTGCATTTCAATGCCATAAGGCAAAAAAGTAGCTATACTTCTCAAGTGTACCCCAAATCTGACCATTTTTATTGAACACTGACCACCTTGTTCACTATCATCTTGTCTCACTTGAAATAGTGTAAAAGCCTCTCACCAGCTCCTCAGTTTCTATTATTGGCTTTCACATGGCTCATTTCCACATACTAGGTAGGGCAAACTTTCACAAATGTAGATAAAATACTGTCATTCCTCTGATTAAATCTCTCCAATGGCTTCTCACTAGGGTTAGAATAAAATCTAAGCTCATTGTCTTGGCCTGAAACATATCATTTGACTTGGCCTCTGCCTAACCATTCACCACATTCCAACCAAACAGACTTTCTTTGCCAAGCTCATTCTCTCATCAGGGCTTTTTCATATTCTGCTTACAATGTCCTTGCCTTAGTTTTCTAAATTCTGGTCCTTTTTAATAATTCGGGTCTTTACTCAAATGTTAAGTCCTGAAACAGATCTTCTTGGCCATCGCAATGAAGGCAACTCTGCCTCCTATCTCTACCCCAGTCACTCCTGATCCCATATTTCACTTTTTTTTTTTAATGGCACTGCTTACCAAGTGAAAGTGCCTTATTTAATTATTTGGGTGTGTGTTATATCTTTCTCTCTTGGGAGGTAATCACCATAGGAGAAATCACTTTTATTGACTTTTATACTACCTGGTGTCAACTATCAGGAACAAAATATCCACTCATCGAATGCCATTAACTACTTCAAAATAGCAGATGGCAATAATAAAACAACAAAAATATGTGCTTATTGTGAGTAATGTTCATATGTTCACAAATATATTTAAGTGTTCTAACTGAAATAGAAAAAAATAAAGTTATATAATTATTTTGAAATTCTAAATCAGTGGAAGAAATGTTTGTATTTAAAGTATTGATTTAACATACTTATTTTCAAAAATACTCTTTACTGCGTATCAAGTACAGAATCTAATCATACAGAATCTAATTACCACTAATAAAGATATACTATCAAGCAATAATAATGCAATTATTATGATTTGGTTTATAAAAGAAAAAATATAAGCAAAATAAAATCACCTAATAAAATTTTAACTCACATTTAAAAATCCAAACATCCCTGCAGTGGGCTGGTTCATATGAATAGTACATAGTAATTTCAGATTTAATAAATTAATAATAGTCATTGCTTTTAATGAAGGTCATGCAATTTTCTTCTTCAAGTCAATATAATAATTTTGAACTTTTATAACTCAGGGGAAGATTACATGGAGGCTTAGTAACTATTCAAGTAAGTCATGAATAGCAAAGGTACACTTCACTCTTGGAAACTTTATCAGTGTAAAATAAACACGGTTATGTTTCATTTGTGTAGTCTTGTATCAGTGAATACTCGAAATGTTGCCAATAAATTCTTAGAATCATATTAAATATACTGAAGGAAGATGGGTTAATATCCCTTGAGATTGCCATGAAAAATAAATCTATTTTTCATTTGACTAGTCAGATGAGAAAATATGAACACCAAGTCAATACTACTTTACATATCATACTGTGCTTTTTTCAAAGGCTCAAGAATATCCATTTTTTCCAAATAGTGATAATCCTTTCTACTTTATAGTTTACAAATCAAATCACATACATTATTTCATTTGAGTCTTATAACAATTATGTGAGGTAAGTATAGCAGTGTATTATTTCATTTTTTAAACAAGAAAAGAGGGGGGGAAAAACACAAGGATCAAAAATTGAAGTAATTTTTCCAAATTGCATGGCTAGGAAAGGACAGACTAACTACATAGCCCAGGGTTGAAACTTCTATCCCAGCATTCTTTTCATCATCCTATCCACCTCTGTTAATTTCCTGACAAGTAGGACATGTAGTAATTAAAGAACAGTGCCTTGAGCTATAGCTACCCACGGAAGTGTCATGACATCCATGTTTCCCAGCAATGGCAGATGCAGTTATGATTCTAAGCAGGATGTGTCTCTTAAAAACAAGGGTTAGAAAACCCTCTTACATCAACAAAGCAAAGAACAGAATACTAATTCCACAAAGAGAAAGCAGCGGCCGTAGTCGGAGCTCTCAGAATAGACGAGCAGTGAGCAGCTAGCTGGAAACTACTCTCAAAAGACACCAGTTTCCAGAACATATTGAAGTGAAGCACAGCTTTTCATTGAAGTCAGCTGATAAAGATCCAATGCTTAAAGATTATACATAGAGGAAGAAAAACAGGAAAATACTAAGAAACTTGTATTAAGGAGCCTGTCACTAGGTCAGGCAGATTTGGGCAAGAGAAACTTGATATGGAAAGATCAAAACCCAGATAGACCGTATCACATTGTTAAATATTACGGATCTTATGTGAGGGGAAATTGGAAATAGCAGAACCTCCATTATGCCTATTATAGCTCTTCTGCACTGTAAATTGTATAGAACCTTCCTTTGGTTCATGGACTTGGTTACTCTGGACAAATAAATTTCCTACCTTTTTTAAGTTCCAGTATGAAGAGACTTCTCTTGATGTTTATATGAAGATACCTAAAAAACACAGGTCTTATTAGAACTCAAATTCTAGAGCATAAATTTGATTGAATGATTCAGCTAACCAAACTTATAACTTTTGAATGAAGTTTATTTCTGTCCTAGGCTGACTGTGTCCCTCTGCTCATGGTCACTGCTTCCCTCAAGGCCAAGATTGATCATGCCTATGTCCATCAAACCCTCCAAAAGTGCTTCCTCCCCTATTCCCCCTGGGCCTAAGTACGATAATAATTTGTCTACTAATATGCCCCGGGTTGTTGCAATATCCTTTGTGGCCACCATACACCCACACCTTTATAATTAGAATCTCTATAAATATGTCATTCTAGAATTAAGTGTACCATCTGCTTCCTGTTGGTACTCGGATGCAGATAGGACTCTTTGTTACGTAGTTCTCATCACAATCATAACATCTGCATTTTAGTATTTCCTATTGACACCAATGAAGCTCAAGCTTGTAGAATTTATGTAGTTTACCTAATGTCACATAGATGGTAATGAGGCACCAGAATTTTGATATATAATAGTCTGAGCCAAAACCTCCTCTGATATTTCCACTATATTGCATTGACTGGAGTTTGTATTATATGTATATTTCACATGTGTATGCTTTATTGGTAACAAAGATTGTTGTAAAGTTACAGAATGTTTGAGAGAGAAAAAATAAGTGATAAGCTATCTCAAACCCTTTATAAATAAATGAGGTAAGAAAACTGGGGCAAAAAGTAATTTGCTCAAATTCACAAAGGTATTGACTGCCAGCCAAGCATCCCCCTACACATACTTTAAATAAAGAGATATGTGATAATCAATGACCTACTGATGCAGAGAAGTACACTGCTGCTGGTAAAATGTTACAACCACTGTGGAAAAGAGATTGGTAGTTTTTTAAAATACTTCCTGTATGATCCAGAGATACTACTCCTGGTATTTACTACCCATTCCCCTTCCCCAAACAAAATCATATTGTTACAGCAGGCAGTTAGTTATTAACAAAAAAGAAGGGAGCAAACATCTGATTAAACTGGATTAACTAGGAAGGGGCAGTTTCACAATCACCCCGCCCCCTGATCAACTGGCACCCGGCCCCTGACTAACTAAGGGGGCGAGGGACCCTGAGGGGTAAGTCCTTTTACTAAACTACTAAGCACAAGCTCCTTTGAAGACAAAACTGTGATCATAAAGGGGAGGAAACTGGAAACTACCCTGGGGTAGAAAGACCTGATAGGATAAGGGCATAAAACCCTGGAATATCCAGAAAAGGTATTGGGGTGGGGGGGGGGGGTCACTAGCACAGGCCTAGGAAAGCCAGGAAAGAGATTGGGAAGTTTGAAAGAAAGCCTGCTCTTTCCCCAAACCCAAGGAAATATATGGAAGTTGAACAAAGGCCTTTCTCTAGGTTAGGTAGCAGCTGTGCAGGCCAAAGTGCAATGCCAACTGTGGCCTGGCTGCCATCAAGCCTTGGCAACAGATGGGGAAATGAGGCACAGAGAAGTAAAGTAAGTTGCCCAAGGTCACACAGCTAAGAATTTTGATGCCAGCTCAGAGGAGGGACTGAGTTGGAGTACCAGAGCCTTGGGTGCTGGGGGTCATGGCATTGTACCTCTGGGTCCTGACCCTTCTGGGCCTGGTGGGCACAAGTGTGGGCCTCAGGAAGAAGCTCCACTTCTTCCACAGCAATGGGGAGCTGAGCCACCTGGTCAAGTGGGAGCTGAGCCACCTGGCCGTGGTATATCTGAGGGCAGATTGACAACACCAGCCAGCTTCTGCTGCTGTACCTGCTGGAGAAGTGTCTCATCCAGTGAGGTAGCCTTTTCAGCATGCAAATGGAAATTACCACTAGTGCTCAAATCCTCCTCCACAAGTGTCCCTGAAATGATTTTCCCGTAACACTGCAAGAACCTACTTCCGGACCAGTCTTCCTCCAGTAACAATATGCCTGTACAAAGATTTGAATACAAATGTTCATAGCGACTTTATTTGTAATCGCCAAAAACTAGAATCAACCCAATGTCCATCAATAGATCAATAGATCAACAAACTGTGGTAATTCTACACAATAGAATACTACTCAGCAACAGACAGGAATGAACTACTTACTGATAAGATACATGCAACAATGTGGATGAGTCTCAAAATAAGTGCTAAGTGAAAGAAACCAGACTCCCCTCCCCCCCAAAAAATGCATTTTTTGTTTCATTTATATAAAAATTCTAGAAAATTCAAGATAATATGTAGTATCAGAAAATAAATGAGTGGCACCAGGGGACTGGGAAGGAGAAAGTGGCAGGAGGTGGGGGAGGGGGAGGTGGAAAACAGGAATTACAAAGGGTTTGAGATTAATTTAGGGAATTAAAATTATGTTCATTATTTTGATTCTGTTGACAGATTTACAGGTGTATATATATATCAACTTGTTAAAAATGTACACTTTATATATGTAACATTTATTGTATGTCATTTATACCATAATAAAGTTGTTTAGAATTTTACAATGACCATGTTTTACTTTTTATATTTAAACTATTTTCATTAACTGTGGTTACATTATAATGGATCCAGATTCTGACCTTTTAGCAGTAACATAGTGGATAAAGAGTTTCACTCAAGGGAAAGGTTTATGGGAAAAAGTCTTGTGTGGCCAGTTAGGTGGAGGAGATTACCCAGAAGTCTCTCCATGAAATCTAGGCATAAGAGGATGACAGCAAAGCAGTGGGGAGGGAAGACCAGAGTATTAAGAAAGGTGAACACGGGTTAGGAGGTGGAAATGAGTTTGGAAAAGTCCAGGAGCACATGAAGGCCAAGGTCAGGAGTTGAAGATCTAAGATATTCTCCCAGGATGGTCACCTAAAAGGTACAGTGTAACTAGGATTCTGGGGAGATCATAGCATATTTCATTGGACTAGGGTAAAACAAGTGACACATATATCCTAAGTTAGGTAATGAATTCAGGTGTACCAGTTATTCATGAGAATTTTTTTCAATATAGATGGAGTTACACATATGTTAATATATATGCAATTTGATATGTATGTTATTTTGTTGTATTGACAGCAAGCTTCAAAACTTCATATGTCAAATTTTCTGAAGATGTTAACATCATAGATTTTTTACGCTTAAAAATGTCAAATTTCGTGCCAAAAAAAAGAGCATTTGCAGGAAGTTTTAATTCATTGTTTTATTTTGAAGAAAAAGTTACCATATACTTTGGGAAGCTTATGGTGAACATGCTCCATCTCAAGATACTTGTGAACGCTGGTTTAAACACTTTAAAAATGATGATTTCGATGTGAAAGACAAAGAACATCCAGGTCAACCGAAAAAGTTTGAAGACCAACAATTACAAGCATTATTGGATGAAGATGCATGTCAAACTCAAAAACAACTTTCAGAAAGATTAAACATTGCTCAGCAAATAATGTCCAATCATTTACAAGCAATGGGAAAGATTTTAAAGGAAGGAAAATGGGTGCCACATCAACTGAACAAAAGACAAACGGAAAACCGAAAAGTCATCAGTAAAATGTTGCTTCAGCGGCATGAAAGAAAGACTTATTTTGCATCGAATTGTGACTGGTGATGAAAAGTGGATTTATTCTGAGAATTCCAAACGCGCAAAATCATGGGTTGATCCAGGTCAAACATTGACATCGACTACAAGGCCAAATTGCTCCGGAAAGAAGACAATGCTCTGAGTTTGGTGGGATCAGGAAGGTGTGGTGTATTATGAGCTTCTAAAACCAGGTGAAACAGTTAATACTGATCGCTACTAACAAATAATCACTTTGAACCACGCTTTGATGGTGAAATATGACCAGAATGTGCCAGAAGACACGGCAAAGCAATTTTGCTTCATGATAACGCACCATCGCACCCTTCAAAGCCAGTTAAAGACAAGTTAAAAGATCTTGCCTGGGAAGTATTAACCCACCTGCCGTATTCACCAGACCTTGCTCCTTCAGATTACCACTTATTCTGATTGATGGCACACGCACTTTCTGAGCAGCACTTCAAAACGTACGAAGTGGAAAATTGGGTCTCTGAATGGTTTGCATCAAAACAAGAAAAGTTCTATTGTGATAGTATCCACAAATTATCTGAAAGATGGGGGAAATGTGTAGCTAGCAATGGACATTACTTTGAATAAAGTACTTTTGATGTTTCTCTTGAAATTATCGTGTTGTTTTTTTTTGATTACAGAATCCACATTATTAACCAGTAAGTATAAAAGAGATCTCTCAATGATACCCCATATTTGACTTAGAAAAATACTATTTACATTACCTAAAAAATGACTGTGTTTTGTAACTGGCTTCTCTCAGTGTAATGATTTTGAGTTTCATCTATATTGTATTATGTATCAGTACTTCATTCCTTTTTATGGCTGAATAATATTTTATTATGTGGATATACCACATTTTGTTTATCTGTTCATCAGTTGATGTATATTTAGGTTATTTCCACTTTTTGGTTATTATGAATAATGAATGCTTTTATGAAAAAATAATAACTGTGTTGATGAAGTTGAATTGTGCCTAGAAAGCAATATATGTGAGCACATTTTTCCTTGCTGTGTATATAAAATAATTACTCTTTGAAAAATTGAAATCTCAATTTAATGATAATGCTTAGGGATTAAGAGTTCTTGTTAATTGAATTTTTTATTTATACAATCATTGATGACAATCATAGAATTTCACGGCTGGAAAGGACCTTGGAGGTCATTTAGTCCAACCTCCTTTTATAGATTAGGTAACGAAGGACCAACAGGTTAAGTAAATGGCCCAAAGTGGCAGTCAATTAGTGACAGAACTGGGATTACAAGAGAAACTTAACTAGAACATGTTTTTGGTTTTAATCCTTGTGATTGAAAAAATTCCCACTCAGAAATGTGTTCAGCTCCTTAAATGTTTTAATATAAAAATATAGGAACTCTGAACCTGAAATGAGGTTGCGCCCCCAATTTCTTCTTTTATTAATTTATTTGATTCATATTTTGCTAGATGCTCGCTATCTTCTGGGGACTGATTAAGTTCTGAGAATAAAGAAATAAAATGTACAGAGCTCACAGTCTAAGGGATTGGCAGGAAGTAAGTGTGGTAAATTCTATGACAGATGTAAGCACAGGGGCTCTGAAACTACACCCGAGAGGTATCTGCTGAGATGGAAAAGAATTGTGACAAATGTTGCACTAATTCAAGCAATATATAAACTATCAATACACACACACATAAAACCATAAAGAGGAACAGTAAAGGAAATGATTATCACAAATGTAAGATAATGATTACTTGTGGGAAGGAATGAAGAACAGCAACTGCCACAAGTCCATTCAATTGTATTCATCATAATCTATTTCTTAACCTGGGGCACATGAATGTTATATATATATATATATATATATATATATATATATATATATATATATATATATATTATTTTTTTCCTCACACGAAGAGATTTTCCATTGATTTTTTTTAGAGAGAGTGGAGGGAAGGGGGTGAAGAGAGAGAAACGTCAATGTGAGAGAGACACATTGATCGGTTGCCTCCCACACATGCCCTGACCAGGGCTGGGGAATGAGCCCTTGACTGGGAATCCAACACCCACAACCCTTTTGTTCTGCAGGCTGATGCTCTAACCATTGAGAAAAACCAAACAGGATACATTGCATAATTTTTAAAAATAAGTATATACACTTGTTTGTGTACAGGCTACAATACATTAAGAAAAAATGATCTTTTAAGCAACCGAGAGGTAAAATATTAGAAGGAGAGTGAGTGAAAACTATAGTGCCTTTCATTAGTAAAGGATAAAAAGGAGATTCCACAGAAGCTCAAGGGGTACAAGGGGCAAAGAAAGGAAATATATCTGCTTTTCTGGCCACCAAGATGAACTAATTGAAAACTAAGAGGAGAGGACTATATCAATAAATATAATTATGAAAATTGGAGAATGTTAACGAAGTTGTGTTTGCAAATGTTGGCCAGGCAATCGTTTCTATTAGACAAAAGAAAAATGGAAAAGAGCTAATTGTGAGAAATTTTAGGGAATAAAAAAGACATTGTTCTCTTAATAAAAGTAATGTTTCTTATTTGCTCAGAGAGGAAAGGCAAGAAGTGGTGAGGGAGGTATAGGGGAGTGGAAGGAATGGATAGGGGCAGGAGTGTTCTTAGAAGCCGGAAGGAAGTGAAATGGTGTGAAACAACCTCTAATGGATACAGAAATTACCATTAAAGTCTATCTCAGGAGAAATAATGAATCTGTAGTTGATTACATTGACAGTATCCTGACTTTGTTTTTTTTTAAACAATGATAAGCAAGCTGGTCACAGAAATAGACAGCTTCTAAGGAAGCTGAGATTAACACAGTGCCTGCTAAAAAATTGACAGAGGGAGCAAGGAAACCTAAGGTATAGGGACATGTCATACATTGGACTAGGATATAAGAAGTGGAGCTACAATGATGAAAGAAAAATAAAGAGTGGATGAAGCTACTTGGTCCTTAATCTGAACCCACCAGAGCAGAACAGGTGAGGACATTATTTTTTAGGACTTGATAGTTAGATTTACTGTGAGACTAACTACAAAGTGTACTTGAAAGGGGAAGGGGTGTAGGAGGTAGTATGAGCTATGAACAATGTACAAAGAATGTTATAAACTCAATGTGGATTCAGACAAAAGTCAAAAGGGGGGTTGCAAGAGCAGGTGTTAGATCCCAGCAGGAAGGCAGAGCTCAACTATAATCTGGTTGATGGCCCAGGAAATTTAGGAAGAAAGAAAAAGTTACTATTCAGAAATAGGTCTGTAGGTGGGAAATAAGGACCCATTTAGCAGGTGGGTGTTTAGAAGCAACCTTTTGTGTTTCTAAAAAAAAGAGTACAAAAGAAGACAGGGTAAGAGGAACAAATAATTAATTAGCCCTGTTCTGGGAACTGAACTCCTAGGGATAAGAGCAAGTTTGATTCTGAAGTCTCTGACCCAGAGTCTCTGGCTCGGAGCTAAAAATAACGTTAAATGTGTTTTGATTGGTATCTTAAGCTGTTCAGTAACTCCTTCTTAAGTGAGATGGTCTCAAAACTGGAGGAATATGAAGGTGTACTTGATATATACAAGTGGACTCAGTCCTATATTGGAGTTTGGAACGATGGCGTCAAGAGAACTGAGGTAAGTACTGTCAAAGAGAGCATAGTAAAAATGGTTTAGGTAGAAGAGGATTAACATCAGCTCTAGGAAACTGGCAGAATTCGGAGCCAAGAGCCAATGAGATTTCCCTGGTTGTAACTGATTAAAAATGCTGGGTATCCAAGTTTTCTATTAGTTCATATCTTTACCCACACTGTACCAAATGATTTATAGTCACCAGTGTTTCTTCTTATAGATGGACTTCAAGATCACATTCATCAGAATGTCAGATCATAGGTGAGTGTTTTCAAAGACGTGTGCTACTCTTAGGAAGCTGATGTGTTACCCAAAACACATGAGCACCAGTGCTGTCAAAAATTCTGCAGTATATGAAAGTGCCACACACACACACACACACACACACACACACACACGCACACACACGCGCACACACGCACGCACACGCACACGCACACGCACATGCACACGCACACCTGACTTCATGACAAGTTCCTTAATAGGAAAATAACAACCCAGTGGTACCAACCTTGAGATTGTGGAATGGGGTCAATCTTTTGGGAAAGTTAAAAAGGGAGAAGGGATACAACTCATGAAAATGATTTGACGTGAAAAATGAAAGAGTTTCAAGAAATGAGAAATGTAGGAAAAATTTTCATGTAAAATAGTAAAGTTAAAGGATATGTTCCTTATTAAAATGTATTTTAAGGTTTCCTTTAAATATGAAGGATTGAATCTTAAAGAGATATGTGTGAAAACTTCACTGTAGAACACACTACAGAAGAAGCAAGCCTATTTTGGCATCACCTGGAGGAGGAGTATTCAGTAAAATGCCAAGAGGATTTTAAAATAATTTCACTAAAGGTAGTCTCACAACAGAAACCACGAGTACCATGTTTTAGCAAAGTTCCAGTATATATTTGCATTTTAATAATTTGGAATAATAAATGGAAAAATTTGCTTAGGAAACAAAATGGTACACTAAGAATCTATGATGTGAATGCTAAAGAAAATCTCTTTATTTTCTTAAAAAATAAGTAATTAATATTTTATAATTAATAATTATTGATTATATATTTAATTTTCACCTTTTTAAAAAATATATAATTTTTCTAAATTGTTAATATTTTCTTTACTGTTGATTTTAATTGCTATCTACAGAATGTTTAAAATAAGGTTTTATTTACTTTAAGGACAAAATTTTCATAAAAGCTTTTTTAACCATATATACCCCAAGAAACACGCAAATGCATCTTAATTTGACTTAAGCTCTTGAATAAAAAATTTCACTTAATAAGAACTTTTCTTAAAATGTTAATGCTATTCAACTTTAATCTACATAATTTTCAACAATTGTTCTATAATAAACATACATTTTGCAAAATGTGATTGTTAATTTTTAAGTTAGTATTATGCAAATACACACACGTGCACAATTGGCTAAGGATGAACAAAACTTATGGCTATATAAAACAGTTAATAAAAACACACACAGAGAAAAAGCCATCCACTTAGAATATTTTTCTAGAGAATAAGTAATCATGGAAATAGAAGAGAATTATATCAGTTCCCAATAAGAAACAAATGTCACAATAAAGTCAGAGTAATTCAACAAACTACCCAAATATGGAGCTATTTACAGAGATGGAGGTCTAGACTAGAGGAACCACGAAGTACAAAGCAGCAATGCGGGCATATAGTAACTGTGGAGCTGCGGCACCCTGACAAAATCAAGAGAGCGAGCACTTACTGGACCATTGCAGAGAGAGAGAGAGCCAAGGGGATAAATACTTGAGTTCATTCTCTTCCCGCCCTCAGATCTCCTACAGGCTCGCCAATGGCCAGGCCCAGTTAGCAGTCACTGGACACAAGAACCCTATGGCGGGCCAACTTGTTCATTTTCCTCAGACAGAAAACTGAGAGGAGAACAGAGGATCTAAAGGAGCGAACCAACAATGTCCAGCCAATAAATATGTAACTAAAAATTTCCCTAAATTAATGTGTAAGGTGTTTAAATTATAATTAAAGTATTAACAGTATTACTAATTACAACCAAGAAATACTTGGTTGAATTACTTCTATCTCTATTGTCACTGTTGAGAGATTTCACAATCTGGCCCAATACAAATACAATCAAAGACAGCTAGAAGAGATACTTTCAGGGAGTTGGTACACACACAGACACACACACACATCAATGTATTCAACAACAAAGTTCATCGTTCTTTCAATCATTAACATGCCCTCTGCCAGGCACTATGGATTTAAAAGGGGATCTCTGCTTTCCAGAAATTCATAGTGTAGTGAAATGGACACATTTAGCAACTAATTAGAAGACAATGTATATGAAAAGACCTCAGAAGAGGGTCATTTTCATAATAAAGGCTAACTTTTGACCTGGAACTTGAAGAAAGAATTACTGTAGACAGGAGAGAGAGCTTGTGCAAAAACATAAAGTTAGAGGGTCTGGTATGTTAGGGAAACCACAAAAATTCAGTGATGTGGGCACAGTGTGAGTGAGGGTGAGAGATGCAGATGAGACAGAAAAGGTGAATTGGACTGAATTATTAAAGCTTTGTATGCCGTGAAAATAGCTTAAATTTTGTTCTAAAGATAATGCTTTCAAACTATTGCCATAAAGTAATACAGTAGTAATTCCATTTAGATCTAAGGCCTGTCCTACAGCTTGTCTCTATCAGTCAGATTATGGCAAGAAACCAAAGACATACTCAAAAGGAGTATCAGTGATGACGATTTATGAAAAAAAAAAAAACTATTTTGCAAAGCCTTCAACACAGTTAAAGGAAACAATTAAGAATGATATAGTTCATGATCATGGAAAGAAGGCCTAAGCTTGAGTAATGAGAGGGAATATTTACTAGAACCCAGGTAAACATGTACCTGTAGGAAAAGGACCGGTCAGGAGCTGTGTCTTTAAGGGAAAAATAGGTACAGTCAACCAGAATGAAGACTGACAGGAAGGAGGCTAGGAGAATAAATACCTCAAATTCACTGTCCTCCCAATCTCCAATATCTGGCCTTTTCTCCCACTTTCTAAATCCTATCAGAAGACCAGTTGATATGACCATAAAAGTCAGCCTTGCCTAGCACAGATCAGAGTAGAGAAGGAGCAAACAGGTATCTCCAGAACATCCTCCAGAAATAAAATAAATGTTTTCCTTCAGCCAAGTTGCCCAGACCCTACATTGTTGCATTTTCTTCAAACAACAATGAGATGGATCCCCTGTCAACAATAGACATGTTTGATTTCCTCTCACTGTTTGGAAAACTCACACATAAGGCAGGTACCAAAGCCTCATGGTTTGTTGTTTTTTAAATAGCATCCAAGGACATTTCTTATTGTGAGGGGATTTGCATTGTTATTGTCTCTGTGGTGAAGTGGGGAAAAGTGCTCCTGCTGCTATGACTATGAAAGCCAGAGGGACCGGCCTTTCCTCTTGCAGCCCTCTGCCCACTGAGGCACGTCTCCAGACCTAAGATCCTTGAACATCCTCCTAAGACTCTAAATTTGGAGGAAATAAGCAATATTAACTAGGGAGTTAGTGTTTATTCTAGAGAGAGCAATCTCTGGTCATTTCCTTAGTTGCCTGGCCAGACTATTCTTGCTAAAAAGACTTATAGTACTTGCTGTACTTTTACTACTGGAAAGCCTTTAATTCAATCCATTCCCCTAACCTAGCCTCCCAGCTTCTCGACAATTACAAAAGCTCCCAAATCCTTTTAATAAATGGCCCTGTTGGCTTCTGTCACGTGAGAGCATCCTAAAGTGTATGGTTCCTGTTTGCAACACTGAGTTGCTAGTTAGATGATTACAGCTATCCCCATGGGGTAGGTGGGGTTATTCCTTTGCACATGTGACTATGGGTCTGTCCCTATTTGTTCTGTCCTCTTTACCCAGCCACTCAGTCCCCTTCTCAGTGCCTTCCCTTCATTGACTCTGTCCTCATCCAGAGCCTCCTCTCTCTCTCTCTCTCTCTCTCTCTCTCTCTCTCTCTCTCTCTCTCTCTCTCTCTCTCTATCTGTAGTATTCCTTTGAATCTCAATACGCATCTTTGGAAATATTGGAAATTTTCATTCCAAACATTTTAATTCCAATATTTGAATTCAGTTAGATGTGTATAACTGCTAGAAACTCGATATATAACCAATAGATTTTTAGGTATCAGAGGCCAGCTGCTGGTTGAGATCTTTGAGGACCAGAAAGACCATCCTGGCAGCTTTAAAAATCTCAGCAGTTAGATGACTGACGACTCTGCTTAAAAATTGTAACACAAGGAGAAGAGGGAAAATAATACTGTATACTTGTTTACTGTAAGTCAACCACACTATGCTGGCCGCTTTTTGAAGTTATCTCCTTTTATTTTCATAATAAGAGCATTGAGGTAACTTCTCCCAGTCACTGCTCCTTAGTGACAGAGCTAGGATTAGATCCTGTAAGTCCCACCTTCAGCTCCTGCCACACTACCACCTTGCCTAAAAATGACAGCTAGCTCTTTAAAGATCCTGACACTCATACATGAGTGTGAGAAAATTAGTGGCAGCAGTCAGTGCAGAGACAAAGGTGCAAGAGACTACATGGCACCTCAAATTTCAAGATGAATTTTTGACAGCACAAAAGGCACTTCATTAAGAAGTCATGAATTCGATTGGGTTATGCTTAAAATCATCTACTAGAAAGCCATTTCTTCAATTACCGTTTTATGGGTTATGGTATTGATGGAAAGGAAATTGTATAATTTGCTCATGTGTCAGAGGGAGTCTGCTTGTGTACCGTTAATGATAATCAAAATACCTGACATGTAATAACGGTCTGGTAACACTTAAATCAACCCGATTATACTGAAAACCCAATAAACAGTAACTACAGAGTATTTTTAATATGCTTCTGGCTGAAGTACTGCCAATCTATAAAATATTCGAATTCCAAACCGCAATGGATGTGTTAATCAAAATAGAGGAAATAAAAACACAGCTTTGATGGAGTATGCTTTTAACATTAAATTTAAAAAAATATTTTGAAAATCATATTTTGAATGTTAATTTTGGGGAGTTAATATTATGTTGTGGCTATGATGGGTTTCTTTAGTGTAATTGAATTCTTTGGGGAAATCGGGTTTCATAGGTGTGACTGGAAGCAGCTGCAAAAGCACAGCAAGTTTGCTCAGGAAGATATTAATGGAATTCTGGAATTCCTTATTCCCAAGAGGAGAGTAAAACTTGGAGCCAAATACTTGAAAGAATACACATTTTACATGTTTCTTTTATTAGTGATGAGAGTTGCTTATTAATCAATGTTTTAACAATGTAATTACAGCTGTTTTAGTCTCACCAGATAACACAGAAATAAATGACCTGCAACTAGTGAAGTGTGCAGATAGGATAATGAATTCTTTCCATCAGCACACTAATTTATTAGTAATAAACAAAGAGCATGATGAATTAGCAGAATTGTAGAGTTTCTGAATATTGAAATCAAATTTCCAGATGAAAGCATTTAATCATTCCGTTTTCCTTCATTTATTTCTCTTCATGTCTGATGATGAGCTGGGATTTGCCTTTTTGGACTGCTTTCAATAGTTCATGTAAAGCTCCTCTTTTATATTATTTGCAAGTTTACGTTGATCCAACTGTTATTATTTTATATTAGTTTTACCTAACACTGAAAGTAACATAACTTTGATTTCAACTAATTGAATTATTATGTTTAGAAGAGCTCCTTATTACAGCCCAGCAAAGCACTATTTGATTAGTTCTGTTGTGTCAAAACTGGCTTTAACTAGGTGGGATTCTATCTGGAGATTTCAGTTAACTCAGAGGAGAAAGACACAAATGCATGCATATTGTGATAATTATCAACAAAAGCTTACAGCAGAGGGAAGTCACACATACTCGAAAATAACATTATACAGTGTTTGTCTTTTTATAAACATTCTTTGTTTAAATCCTAGCCTTCCTTTGAACTTCGCTGGTATACAGTTGTTCAAATATGAACTTTACCTGGTGGCATATATTAAGTAAATGCTCCTTCAATTACCACCAACTTGGAGGGCGAGGGAATGGGAGGAGGGCAATCTAAATCTGAATTACTAAGTTAGAGATGCAATGTTACTTTAAGAGAAAAGAATTAGAAGTGAGAGCTACTGAATGTTTTCTTAAATCATTTAAGAAAATTAAGAAATCCTTTCACTTAAATCTATATATTCTATTGTACTGTATTTTAAGATGTGGATTCTAAAAGAAAGATATGAATCCTTATCCTTATAAGGGACAAGATGGAGAGTGAACTAGAAGTGGGAAAAGTAAAAAAAAAAAAAAGAATTTGAAGCAAAACAAATTTTTGCACTAACTTTATGCCTAGAATAGATATGAGTCTGGCAAGAAATTTACTCTTTCCTGAGGAGAAAGTACAAATCAGAATTTTGAAAAACACGAATGGGTCACACTGTCTCCTGTTTCTATCTACATGTAGTTACAGATACCCTCTCTTCTAGCTCTAGTCTAGCTGGTGGAACAGAAAACTTTTTCCTTCATGAAAAAGAAGCAAGTAAGCAGAGGGAGACCTACTCATGCATGAGAAGAAGGTAACTTAGTGCTTTCTCTCTGTGATAATTTACAAGGAGGGTGTCAAATGCTTCAACTTTAAGATTGGAGAGTGTAGCCTCCAATGGCTAGAGGAAATAGAACCTGCCATACATTGCTAGTAGAAATGTAAAATGGGGTTCAGGTACTACAGAAAACAGTTTGACAATTCCTCAAAAAATTATATGTAAAATACCATACAATCTAGCAAATCCACTCAGTATATACCCACTCACGAAAAATGAAAATAGGTACTTAAATGAACACATATTCAGGCATGTTCAGAGTCACACTGTTCCAAATATCTAAAAGGTGAAAATCAATCCAAAGGATGAATGGATAAACAAATTGTGATGTACAATGGAATAGTATTCAGCCATAAATATAATGAAGTCCTGATACATGCTACAACTGGTTTGAACCTTGAAAACATTATACTGAGAGAAGTCAGTCACAAAACACTACATAGTGCCCTAGCTGGTTGCTCAGTAGTTAGAGCCTTGGACCACAGACTGAAAGGTGGCGGGTTCGATTCTGGTCAAGGCCTGCATGTACCTCGGTTGAAGACTTGATCCACAGAGCCAGTCAGGGGGCGTGTGGGAAGCAACAAATCCTTGTGTCTCTCTCATATTAATGTTTCTCTCTCTCTCTCTCTCTCTCTCTCTCTCTGCCTTTCCCCCTCCCTTTTACTCTTTCTAAAAATCAATGGAAAAAATATCCTTGGGTGAGGTTTAAAAACAACAACAAAAAACTACATACTGTATGATTCTACTTATGTAAATTATACAGAATAGGTAAAATGCATAGAGACAGAGAGCAGAATAGTGGTTGTCAGTGAGTGGAGAAGAGGAGAATGAGAATGGAGAGTAACCGCTTAATGCGTTTCCTTTTGGGTGATAAAAATACTTTAGAACTAGATAAAGGTTTCATAATGTTGTAAGAGTACTAAATAACAGTGAATTGACCTAAAATATATTAACTTTATGTTACATGAATTTCACTTCCATAAAATTAAAAACAAAGGAAACAGTCAAAAATATAATAAATGATGGTTAAATAGTGTTCACTCCAGAAAGAATGATCAAAGTCAGGAAATCTATTTAGTAAAAAGAATCATATGATTACACTAAGCCCAATAAACTTCACAACCAATACATATAAAATCTCTAAACACAATAGAAACAGAAGGAAATTATTTAACTTGATAAACATTGATAACAGATATCTATTAAGAAATCCTTTAAAACCTGCCATTATAGTGACTGGTGAAATGTTAAAATCTTAACACAAAAGTCAAGAACAAGACAAGAATGCCTGTGCTAACTATTATTATTATGAAAATTAAGAATTTAGTCAATGCAACTAGAACTAAAATTGTCACATTTGAAATATTGGAGAAATAAAAATATAGCTATTTACATAATGTCTGATATACATCTCCAAAATCCAAGAGATGCTATATAATACTAGATTTAAAAATATAATTCAACTAGAGGCCTGGTGTACGAATTCATGTACCAGTGGGGTCCCTTGGCCTGGCCAGCAGGATTGGGCAGAAACTGGCTCTCCAACATCCACCGAGGGGTCCAGGATTGCAAGAGGGTGCAGGCCAGGCTGAGGGACCCCACCGGTGCATGTTAGGGGCTGGGGAGGGATGCAGGAAGTTGGTCAGCCAGGGAGGGACTGAGGAATGGCTCCAGGGCATGTCCAGCCCATCTTGCTCAGTCCCGATTGGCCAAACCCCAGCAGCAAGCTAACCTATGGGTCAGAGCGTCTGCCCCCTGGTGGTCAGTGCACATCATACAAACGGTTGAGCAGCCTTGGCATATCATTATCATATTATGTTTTGATTGGTTGAAAGGATGAACAGACTACTAGACCCTTAGCTTATCAGGCTTTTATTATATAGGATAAGTTGGATAGATATAAAAAATATGCAAAATTCCACAGGTAATTCTCAATAACAAGATAAAAATAGGGTTAAAAGATTAATATCCCAGAGATAATTTTTAAAATTATAAAATACAGTAATAATTTATTTAATTATTGCACCTATGTGAAAATATTATTTCAAGAAATAAGGCAAAATCTGAACAATTGCAGAAATACACTTATCTCTGGATAAGACTGTTTTATATTACTTTTATTAATTTAATTCTCAATCAACGAATATTTTAGTACAATTTACAATATGGTAAATTTTAAATATTAATGTGGAATAATACATAGTCTATGAAGAGGTAACAAAATTAATAATAAGAATAATGGGTGAGAAAATAGTCTTTAAAAAAATCCTAGCTTTTCTAAGTACTATAAATGCTTACTATAAAACATTCTGTCATAAAAATGTGTTTTGGGCATGGGAAGGTAAAAATAAACCAGTGAGCCCTGGAG
This sequence comes from Plecotus auritus, assembly GCF_963455305.1. Lineage (NCBI taxonomy): Eukaryota > Metazoa > Chordata > Mammalia > Chiroptera > Vespertilionidae > Plecotus > Plecotus auritus. The sequence goes on from NC_137775.1 coordinate 52,180,112, forward strand.
GGGGGCTCTGTTGGCGGGAGCATTGTCCTGTACACCAAAAGGTTGTGGTTCAATACCCGGTCAGGGCACATATGGGAGGCACCAATTGATGTTTCTCACACTGATGTTTCTCTCTCTCTTCTCCTCTCCCTAAAAATAAATTTTAAAAAATATCTTTTGGTATGGATTAATAAATAAATACATAAATAGAACAGAATAAAGAATTCAAAAGTAGATTAAGTATCTATAATGACTCACAACACTGGGTAGCTATTTAAGCAGTTAGATACCCAAGGAAAAAAATAAAAACAGAGCCTAATCTCTCTCCATATGTAAAATTAATTTTGAAATAAATCTAATATTGAAATTTTAAAAATAAAATAGAAGAACAATTTTATTTATGTAATAGATTTACTTAATGTATTATTGTAAGTAAAAACAATGGCAGATTCAGATGTTATCACCTTTGTTAAAACAATTTTATAAACCAAGGAAAGTAACCATATGATTATAAAAGGATGGATGAAGCTGTGGTTAGAAATACCCTAAAATGTTAACATATTTACATGGGATTACACTGAATAATGGGAGGTAATGAAGTGAGGGTAGTGAGAAATAATCAACATTTCTTTATAGATTGTGGCATTATTTAATTGGCTGTGGTGAGCTCGTGTTATTTTTATCTGATTTGGAAAACAACTTACAATGAAATAATACAAGGCAAATCGTTCTAAAATGGAAGGGTGGCTTGAGGAGTGTGACGGTAGAAGATGGAGACTGAAGAGAAGCCATTAGAAATCTTAATTGGCAAGACAAGGAAAAGAACTGATTAAGCCCAGACCAGGAACAGCACCACAGGATGTTCTCACCACTCCAGGCTCGAACACCACTTAGATAAATATGTTACACTGGGGTCCTACAAGATTGGTGAAGAATGGCACAGATCAGCCCAGTGTCCATTCCATAGGAGGATTCGGGGACTGGAGCTCCTCAAATCTACCACAGATACATAAGGGTTATAGCCTGGCTAAGACCTGTAACTTGTTCCAAGGGAGGGATAGGGAAGGCTGGGGAGAGTGCGGCACTAATTAGGGATGCTTGGGATGAAATCAGAATCTGGGCAAAGGAAGCTGTGCCCATTTAGGAAATTGTTCTACACATGTTTTTATTATTGTGCTCTACTCACTAGCCTAATTGATATGGAGAACAATTTTATATATATGTATATATATAACTTTTTAAAAGACTGCTGGCCTAATCTTCCTGATAAAAGACAACCTTTGTAAAATTTGACTGTGTTCAGTGAGTTACATTCATCATTCTAGGTTGTTACAATTACTCTGAGAGATATATTTTTTATCTCCATTAGACAAATGAGGAAACTTATATTCAACAGCTAGAAGAGAATGTCCTAAATCACAAAGCAAAGAAGAATGGGGCTGGGGTTTGACCCTAAATACGCATGAATATATCATTATGTATCATTCAACATTGTACCCAAGAGTAAGACCATAATAACCTTTTTTATAGTGTTCCCTGAATAATATTTATTTTGAAGATATATGCCTGGAACTAAGAGCTGGACTTATTACAAAAATCACATTCAATTAGTGAATAGGCACTACCAATTTTTTTTCCTTTCATACAAAATTTTTTTTGACAATATGGTCTTGGAACAATATAGTCCTGAGTTATTGAAGTTATAGTTATTGAAAATCTTTGAGAAAAATGCATGAAAGTAAATTGGTGAGATGGAATAGAAAATTCATTATCAACTTCTGTATAATGAAAACACAGGGAATAGAACAAGTGCTCAGAAAATATAATGAGCATTATTAGAGGTAATATAATGATATGAATTATACCTGAAGAAGAAACAGAGAGGGTTATATGAAAACATACATTAAATTGAGATAACCATCAAACAAACATAGTACCAAGAAATTTACACCAAAAACCATGAACCGATAAAGAACCCCTACTGGGAGACACGACAAGACTGACGTATTTTCCAGATTGTCCAGATAGTATGCGTGGCAAGTCATTAGTTGATTGAATAATTCCTTTTCCCATAAATGCAAGTTTCTTTGTCTTTGAAAGACAATGATATATTCAGAGCTTTTTGTGATTATATTCACCAGAACATTCAAATTCAGACAGGGTTATTAGAAATGACTTACAAACTGTGGGATCTGCAACATATAGAAAAAATTAGTTTATGGGTAGCTCTTTGGGTGTAAAGAACAGGTTAACCTGTTACAGGCATGTGGAAATGTTTTTCTGGCCAATTGCAGATGCATATATAAAATTTGACTGCAAAATGGACTTCTACCAAGGCTTAAGTCAGTGCAATAAGCTAAAAGGATCTTGCTCTCTCAAGCTCTGACAGGGACTCTATTGGGAACTTCGGTTTCACATTCTTCCTTTTAACATATTTTCCTCACAAGGAACTTCAGCCTTGTCCTGGCAGATGCAAAGGGAGTTTTGTCAGTGACTTTTGACTATCTTACATTGTGGGGACACACGGGACTTGGTTGGATTGTCTGCAAGGAGGATTCTCCGAAAGGTCGGGGGACTCTGAGGGGATCTTGCTGAAGGCGGCAGCCCCTACCTTGACTTTTCCAAACAAATCCTATCCCCCGGGTATTTTGCTAGAATCTCTATGTTTAGTCTTTAAAGACCCGACCTTGTAGAAGCATATACTTTCTCAAGAATACCTACCCTGCTGATTGTATCTAGAGCTTAATTTGAGTTCAAGCTATCCAAATAATAAAGATGTGATATGCAAATGGTCGTTACCCTATGAAGCATCATGACTGACCAGGTAATGAACGAATCACGGATCAGCAGGAGGATGGGGCAGTGAACTACAAGCAGGCAGCGGAGAGCTACAGGAGGGGGAAGGACAGCAAGCTATGCGGGGAGGGTGGGGCAGTGGGCAGAGAGCTACTGGAGGGCAGCAGTGAGCTACTGGTGCTCGGATTTGTGTGCAGGGCCACTAGTTATAACAATAAAAACCTAAGGAGGCAGGTGAACAGAGCTACTTGGTGGCGATAGCCAAGTAGTCCCTTAGCTGCTTTTTCACAGAAACGTGTGTCAGAGCAATCTGTTCATCTATCGCTCAGGGTCTGCCGGTCAGCCTGAGCATTACATCTGAGTTAGGATAGGAATTGTGCTTAATGCAATTTGAAATAACAATGTTTTCACTTTTGTACCCACTTTTCTTTTAGTGGGTTATCTTATTTCTTAATTTGTTCAATTACATTTTGAAAATAGTTATCAACAAGTACATGTATAATATAGTCTATTGAGAGGATAATTAAGCATTAAAGAATAAAGCTGGATTTCTATCACAAAAGTATGCATTTTCCTTAAACAGGTCCCAGAGTGGGGCCTGAATGTGTTCCTGTGCTTGCTTCATATTTAAAAATAAAATTATTGCCCAGTGCCTTCAGAGGTAGGTCAGGCATCTACTAGATCAACACTGCTACCTGCTTTTCAGAAACATTCTGCACTTCAATAAAAAACCTGAAAATGAATACCCTATCTAATAAAAGAGTAATATGCAAATTAACCATCACTCCGCTACACCCACAAGCCACGCCCACAAGCCACGCCCACCATTCAATCAGGAGTGAATATGCAAATAAACCCAACCAAGATGGCTGCGGCCACAGAGAGCAGGAGGGAGGCTTGGGTTTCCCCGGCAATGGAGGAAGCCAAGCTTTCTGCCTGCCCTTGCCGGCCTAGGCCTCCACACAAGGCTACAAAGTTTCAATGATAGAAGATACATAAATCCAATCAGAAATGGCAGCATCCACAGAGCTGGAAAGAGCAGGAGTCTAGGGTTGCCCCCGGTGATGGAGGAAGCCAAACTTTCTGCACACCCTGGCCGGCCAGGCCTCCGCTTAAGGCTACAAAGTTTCAATTATAGAAGATACATAAATCCCAACAGAAATGGCTGCCACCACAGAGCAAGCAGAGGCTTGGCTCTGCTCCAGGCTACAAAGTTTCAATTGTAGAAGATAAATAAACCCCAGATACCAGGGCCTCCACTTGGGTCACCAGGGGGCGTGGCTGGCCTGCAAACCACCACAGGCCCCTCGCCCAGGCTGCCCCACGCCCCAAGGGAACCCCCACCCTGATCCGGGATACCCTTCAGGGCAAACCAGCTGGCCCCCACCCATGCACCAGGCCTCTATCCTATCTAATAAAAGAGTAATATGCAGATTGACCATCACTCCAATACACAAGATGGCTGCCCCCATGTGGTCAAAGATCCTGCCCCCATGTGGACACAAGATGGCCACCACAAGATGGCCAGCAGGAGAGGGCAGTTGGGAGGGACCAGGCCTGCAAGGGAGGGCAGTTGGGGGAAAACAGGCTGGCAGGAGAGCAGTTAGGCATCAATCAGGCTGGCAGGGGAGTGGTTAGGGGGTGATCAGGCTGGCAGGCAGAATCGGTTGGGGCAATCAGGAAGGCAGGCAGGCGAGCAGTTGGGAGCCAGCAGTCCTGGATTGTGAGAGGGATGTCCGACTGCCCGTTTAAGGATATCAGACATCCCTTGAGGGGTCCCAGATTGGAGAGGGTGCAGGCTGGGTTGAGGGACACCCCCCTCTCCCATGCATGAATTTCGTGTACCGGGCCTCTAGTCCTATTATAAGACATCTATTTGTGCATATACACACTTCCTAAAAAAGGACTTTGCTTACACCTTGATTTAAAGCAGTATTCTTTTCTAATGAACTGTATAATATTACTAACATTAACTAGTTTGTAAACACTTGTTAGTCTCTGAATCTCTATTATTTTGAGTTGTCCATATTACCTGGCTCTCCCATGCAGAATACAAGTTCCATGAAGATAACTATAATTTGTTCATTGCCACATCCACAGTATCTGCACCCTACTCTTGCTATGAAAAGAAGAGGGTAGAGGAGTAAAAGAAAGGCGAGGGAGAAGATAACAGGAAAATAGGAAAGGAAGGGAAGTGGAGAAAAAAGTGAAGAAATGTATTTAAAAATCTGAACCTCAACTCCGAATACTCAAATTAGCCCAAGACCATGTGTATTAGTAAGTTTGGAACCTGAGACTATTGAAACACACTTATTAATGACTTGTAGAATGCACCAGAAGAGGGAGGTAGATACAAACGTATTAATCTGCCAAAGTTTACACTGGTTTTCAAACTTTACTAGGAAAGTGTTTTCAACAAATGGTGCTGGAGCAATTGAAGCACAGGCCCAAGTAAGTGAACTTTTACCTAAGTGTCATATGTTATAAGAAAACATTAACTCAAAGGTATCACAGATGTAAAATGTAAAATGTTACCAGATATTTAGTAAAAGACATAGGAGAAAGTCTTAAGTCTAGGGCAAGCAAAGAGAGTTTAGGCTTGACAACCAAAGTACAATTCATAAGAGAAAAGATTTGACATACTGGACCTCACCAAAATTTAAACTTTTTTCTCTGTGAAAGACCTTTGCGAGGAGAGTGAATTAACAAGCTTCCGACTAGGAGATATCATTTGTAAAACCACATATCCATAAAAGGTCTTGCATCTAGAATCCATTAAAAAAAATAACTCTCAAAACTCAACAGTAGAAGCCTGGCTGCCGTGGCTCAGTGGTTGAGAGTCGACCTATGAATCCGGAGGTCACAGTTTGATTCCCCATCAGGACACTTGCCTGGGTTGCAATCTCGATCCCCAGTGTGCAGAAGGCAGCCAATCAATGATTCTCTCTCCTCATTGATGTTTCTAACTCTCTCTCCTTCTCTCTTCCTCTTTGAAATCAATAAAAATATTTTTTTTAAAAAACCTCAACAGTACAAAAATAAAATAATCTCATTGGAAAATAGGAAAAAAGATATGAACAGTCATTTCACCAAAGAGGATAAACAGATGGCAAATAAGCACAAAGGAAAATATTCAGTATCATTAGCCATTAATGAAATGTAAATTATACAATGCAATGTCACTGCATACCTGAATGAGTGGCTAAAAACGAAATTGTGATAATACCAAATGTGATAAGGATGCAGAAAAATTGGACCATTTGTACATTAATGAAAAAAAAAGTAAAATGGTACAGCACTGGCCAGTGTGGCTCCATTGGTTGGTGTGTCATCCCATATACCAAGAGGTGACAGGTTCGATTCCCCGTCAGGCACATGCTCAGGTTGTAGGTTTGAACCCTGTTCAGGGAGCATGCAGGAGATGACTAGCAGATGTTTCTCTCTCTCTTCTCTCTCTCTCTCTCTCTCTCTCTCTCTCTCTCTCTCTCTCTCTCTCTCCATTTCTCTCTTCCTCTCTCTAGAAGCTATAAAAAAATTTTAAAGAATATAAAATGGTACAGCTACACTGAAAGAGTATAGCAGTTTCAATTCCTTACATGACTAAACTTGTGCCTACCCTGTGACCTAGCAGTTGCACTCTTGGGCATTATCCCAGAGAAATAAAACTTATGATGGTGCAAAAACTTGTACATCCATGTCCATAGCTTTATTTATAGTGATCAAAATCCAGAAACAATCCAAATGTCCTTCAATGGGTGCATAGGTAAATAAACCGTGGTATATTCATATAACGGAATCCTGCTCATCAATGAAGAAAAGAATGAAGGATTAACACACTCAACAACTTGGATGAACCTCCCAGATATCATGCTGAGTGAAAATGGCCAATCTCAAAAGGCTACATACTGTATATGATTCCATTGGTATAACATTTTAAAATCACAAAATGATAGAAATGGAGAAGATATTAGTGGTTGCCCAGAGTTAGGAATGCTGGGGAGAGGAGATGATGGTAATTACACAAAAGGAGCATGTGGGATCTTTGTGGTGATATAACAATTCTACTAGTATATCTGTATTATGGTGGTGACTACATCAATCTACACATGGGATAACACTGCATAGAACTGACACACACACACACACACACACACACAAATGAGTGTGTATAAAACTGGTCATAATTGAATAAGCTCTGTGAATTGTACTAGTGTCAATGTCATGGTTTTAATATTATACAATCATTTTACAAGATGTTAATACTGAAAGAAACCGTGTGAATGGTATACTATTCTTCTTTGTGTTTGTTTGTATTTTATTTTTTTTTTGCAACTTTTGTGAATCTATGATTCTTTAAAAATGAAAAGTCTAGAAATCACCCGAGAACTTTTTAAAAACCCGAGCCCTCCTGTCACAAAAATTAAGTCAGAATCTCTAGGAGTGGAATACTTTCAGGAGCATGTTGAAAACTTCCCAAGTGATTTCGGTAAACAGCCAGCATTCAAAAACCAAGGTTCCAAAGCAGTGGCTCTCAGGGTGTGATACCAAATCAGAAGCAAAAGAGTCACTTGGAAATTTGTTAGTCATGCAAATTCTTAGGCCTCACTCAAGGCCTACTGGTTCCGAAACTCTGAGACTGGGAACCAGAAGCTGTGTTTTGACTCTCATGTATATAGCAGCAGTGTTAACTGTATTTTCTAGGCTGCACATTAGGTCCTCAGAGAATATATTCATCATGTAACTAACTGGAAGTTTGTACACTTTGACCAGCATCTTCTTTACCTATTTCTTCTTAATATTTTAGTGTGGCTACTACAACATTTTAAATTGCATATGGCTAACAATATATGTCTATGGAACAATGCTGGACCATAGCAATTATTCCCAGCTCTGAGTATGCAGTAGAATGACCCAAGGAATTAAAAAAAAAAATACTGGTGCCTATACTCTGCCCCAGATTAACTGAATCAAATTGCCAATAATGGGGTCCTATGGTTGATCACTTTAAAAAGCTCCTTGGATGATTTTAATGTATTGCTAGGTGTGAGAATCAATGATGTAAGGCCAGTCTCTAAATTTTTTCAGCTTGAGCCCTAACCGGTTTGGCTCAGTGGATAGAGCACCTGCCTGAGGACTGAAAGGTCCCAGGTTCGATTCCATTCAAGGGCATGTACCTTGGTTGTGGGCACATCCTCAATAGGCGGTGTTCTGGAGGCAGCTGATCAGTATTTCTCTCTCATCGATGTTTCTACCTCTCTATTCTTCTCCCTTCCTCTCTGTAAAAAATCAATAAAATATATTTTAAATAATACTTTTTTTCAGCTTGAATTCTTTGGATTTGGGAAATCCCCCACCCCAAAAATACATTTACACATGATTTGCATATATTTTCAATGTATTTGTAGGCATCATATAAAGAACTGCTACTTGAGGGCTTTTATATGGTTTCCCTCTAGGAAACTTGACTTATAGAGAATAATATTTTTTCATGTCCTTACATGTAGACCTTTATTATCACCCTTTGTTTTTAAGTAGGTAAACTGGTGCTAGGGTGAGTGGTCCATCTTAATCTTGCTAAACTCTCAGTTCTAGAAGTTTATTGGTGAAAGCTTTAGGGTTCTCTGCATACAGGATCATGTCATTTGCAAATAATGACAATTTAACCTCTTCCTTACAATTTGGATACCTTTTCTTCTTCTTCTTCTTCTTCTCTGATTGCTGTGGAAGCAGACATCCCTGTCATGTTCCCAATCTTAAGGCACACACTTGTAGTTTTTGCCATTGAGTATGATGTTGGATCCCTTATGACCTAGCAATTTCACTTCTGGGAATGTACCCAAAGAAACCCAAAACACTAATACGAGAGAATATATGCACCCCTTTGTTCACTAAAGTGTTATTCACAATAACCAAGATTTGGAAGCAGCCCAACAGCCCATTAGTAGATGAGTGGCTTAAAAAGGCATAGCTCAGTGGTTGAGCATTGACCTATGAACCAGGAGGTCACTGTTTGATTCTGGTCTGGGCACATGCCTGGATTGCGGGCTGGACCCCAGTGTGGGGCATGCAGGAGGCAGCCAATCAATGATTCTCTCTCATCACTGATGTTTTTATCTCTCTACCTCTCCATTCATCTCTGAAATCAATAAAAATATATTTAAAAAATAAATAAATGAAAAGGCTGATGTACATTTAAACAATGGAATACTCCTGAAGCCTTAAAAAAAAAAAAAAGAAAGAAAATCTTACCTTTCCCAACAGCGTGGATGGACCTGGAGGGTATTATGCTAAGTGAAATAAGCCAGTCAGAGAAAACATGTACCATGTGATTTTACTTATATGTAGACTCTAATAAACTAACAAAGTGGAGACAGTCTATGGATACAGAGACAGAGTGACAGCTGTCAGAGGAGAGGAGGTTGGTGGTTGGATAAGAATTGTGAGGAGATTAAGCAAAGAAAAAAAAAAGAAAGACTCATGGACACAGATAACAGTATGATGATGCCAGAGGCAAGGGGGAGGAGGGTCATAGAAGAGGGTAAATGTGGGGCAAATGGTGATGGAAGGAGACTTGATTTTAGGTGGTAAACACTCGATACAATATACAGACAATGTATTGCAGAATTGTATACTTGAAAACTACATAATTTATTAGCTAATGTCACACAAATACATTCTATAGATAGATAAATAAATAAATAAATAAATAAATAAATTAATTAATTAATAAGAATGTACTGCAGTGGAAGGGGTCAGGGCTGGAATAAGACATACCTAGGCTTGTTAGGAGAAATACCAAGATCTGTAAGTGATGAAGTAGTCCAGAAAAGCAGATAGTATATTGCCCAATAAATACATATTTTGATAAGAAAAATGGCATCACATGTTAATCTTTGGCATTAGACAAATTCAGTAAAACCTAGTAGGTGGCAATCAAAGAAAGGCACTGAAGAGCAGTTAATATCCAGACAGACAGCTTATGGTCCAATTCAAGATGGTATGTCAGCAGGTAGCAAGTGGCCTAAGGCATAGGGCTAGCTTCTAGGACAAGGGTGTCATTAGAGGGATGGGGTAGTGGGAAGTTTACTTGAGGGCTTCACACTTATGGGCCAAGTTAAGAATTTAAATACCAGATTTAGAAAACCAAATATAGACCCACCATTCAAAAATGAATCACTGGTTCTCCAAGTATATAACTCATGGTCCTTGAATTCTGCCTTACTAATGGTAGGATTAGTTTGCCTAGAGACCAAGGTGAAAGCCAATTGTCTTCTACTAGGTGTGGAGAGAAATATGCAAAGTCTGTGAGCCACATAGATGTTGGAAAAAATTAAATTTTGAATAACAGATATTACTAGAGAATACATTTCATGGTAATCTCTATAAATATGAAAAAATAAAAGGTATACATTTTGCACAATTGTACAAAAACAAATGCCATCATATTCAAACTCCATATAAAACTTTAAATATTTTTATATACATATCTGTAACACTAAATTTTATATAAAATTTATACTGTAGCCTGACCAGTATAACTCAGTGGTTGAGTGTCAACCTATGAATCAGGAGGTCACAGTCCCATTCCAAGTCAAGGCACATGCCTGGGTTGAGGGCTCAATACCCAGTGTGGAGCATGCTAGAAGCAGCCAATCAATGATTCTCTCTCATCATTGATGTGTCAATCTCTCTCTCTCTTTCACTTCCTCTCTAAAATCAATAAAAATATTTAAAATTTTTTATATTTTAATTTCTCCTAAAAACTGATCTATTTCAAGGCTCAAACTTTATTAAAGACATGTAAATGGGTGATCATAAAAATATAAAGCAATTTTTTAATTTACTGATTTTTAGAGAGAGAGGAAGGTGGAGAGAGGGAGGGAGGAAGGGAAAGAGAAATAGAGAGACAGGGAGAGAGAGAGAAGGAGAGAAAGAGAGAGAGAGACTTGTTTTTTTACTTATTTATTATGCATTTACTCCGTGATTCTTGTATGTGCCCTGACCAGGGATCAAATCCACAATCTTGGGGTACTGGGACAAAGCTTTAACCAACTGAGCAACCCAACCAGGGCCTAAAACATTTTTAAAAATATCCTCCTATCTAATAAAAGAGTAATATGCAAATTAACCACCACTCTGCTACACCCACCAGCCACGCCCACCAGCCACTCCCACCAGCCACGCCCACCAGCCAATCAGGAGTGAATATGCAAATAAACCCAACCAAGATGGCTACGGCCACAGAGAGCAGGAGGGAGGCTTGGGTTTCCCCGGCGATGGAGGAAGCCAAGCTTTCCGCCTGCCCTTGCCGGCCTAGGCCTCCACTCAAGGCTACAAAGTTTCAGTGATAGAAGATACATAAACCCAAACAGAAATGGAGCTGGAAAAAGCAGGAGGCTAGGGTTGCCCCTGGTGATGGAGGAAGTCAAGCTTTCCGCACACCCTGGCCGGCCCAGGCTTCGCTTAAGGCTACAAAGTTTCAATTATAGAAGATACATAAATCCCCCCCCCAAAATGGCTGCCGCCACAGAGCAAGCAGAAGGCTTGGCTCTGCTCCAGGCTACAAAGTTTCAATTGTAGAAGATAAATAAACCCCAGATACCAGGGCCTCCGCTTGGGTCGCCAGGGGGCGTGGCCGGCCTGCAAACCACCACAGGCCCCTCACCCAGGCCACCCCAAGGGAACCCCCACCCTGATCTGGGACACCCTTCAGGACAAACCAGCTGGCCCCCACCCGTGCACCAGGCCTCTATCCTATCTAATAAAAGAGTAATATGCAGATTGACCATCACTCCAACACACAAGATGGCTGCCCCCATGTGGTCAAAGATCCTGCCCCCATGTGGACACAAGATGGCCACCACAAGATGGCCAGCAGGGGAGGGCAGTTGGGAGGGACCAGGCCTGCAAGGGAAGGCAGTTGGGGGCGATCAAGCCTGCAGGGGAGGGCAGTTAGGGGTGACCAAGCTGGCAGAGGACGGAAGTTGGGGGCAACCAGACCTGCAGGGAAAGGCAGTTGGGAGGGACCCAGGCCTGCAGGGGAGAGCAGTTGGGGGGAACCAGGCCTGCAGGGGAGGGCAGTTAGGGGTGACCAGGCCTGCAGGGGAGGGCAGTTAGGGGCAAACAGGCTGGCAGGGGAGCAGTTAGGCATCAATCAGGCTGGCAGGGGAGTGGTTAGGGGGTGATCAGGTTGGCAGGCAGAAGCGGTTAGGGGCATTCAGGAAGGCAGGCAGGCGAGCAGTTGGGAGCCAGACCTGATCTCACCAGGACCTGGCTTAAACGGGCAGTCGGACATCCCTCGAGGGGTCCCAGATTGGAGAGGGTGCAGGCTGGGCTGAGGGACACACACCCCTGTGCACAAATTTCATGCACCGGGCCTCTAGTGTTTATTATATTTTCAAATATTTAAAATGATAGAACTCTAACATTGACCCTAAGCTTGTAACTACTTTTTCCCCCTTTTCATTCAGTATCCTTCACTATCCTGCTTTATGGCCTTAGGAACAAGTATAATTGATTGAATCATAACGGTTATTCTCTGAAATGAACACAACTACCAAATTTTCTAAAATGTGGTGATTTATTGCACTGTTTCCCCAAAGTATCTGAGGACATGCATATAATTATAGTATATCTGTATTCAAACTTAGGACATAATCATTCTCTCAAAAATTGAACTCAAATGCATATGTAAATATATGATAAATTGTTAAAAATAAATACAGAGTTGTGATCATGTAGAAATATTAAATCCAAGTTGAGATGTGAAAGAACTCTCATAAGGCATCCTGTCCTTCTCTATTGGAATGAGGGATAATTTATTCTTCTGCTGTACTTGTGAGGTAGACAAAGTAGGTTTTATCTTTTGTGGTTATCATGTACCCTTTAAACAAGTCAACTTCCATCGTTTCACATCTTTAGTTTTCCAGACTTTGCCACTAGAGCCTGCCTGTTAAAAGACTGCAGAGAGAGTGACTATCAGATGTTAGCATACTTAATTAAACTGAGATTGACCTCAGTCATTTCATCAATGTAAAATAAACCAGAGAACGTGCCAGGGTTAACTCTGTAGCTCCAGCTATAGCAATGGATCTATAAAACCAAACAATAGTAATAACAACCTCAGAGAATCTGAGATGGAGTATAAATTTTTATGAATTTTTTAATCTGATCCGAGTGCAGAGAAGGGTAAAGAAAACAATCTTGGACAAGCCAGATGATAAAAGCCTTATTGTGCATTGAATCATCTTGCCGCTCATGGTCCGTAGGGTGATTATGAAGACATCATCATTTTGATATGGCTGAACTCAACACCGAGTACAACTGGCTAGTTACCTATTTCTCTAAACATATGCTCTTCGCTGCTTTTCTGAAAGGAAACATGAGTCCCAAAGGAATCCTGATGGGTGTTAGGTCTCTTGCGTATTGGGCTATGCTTTGTCTGCATATGCCCTCGGTGCCTTTGTGAATAGTTAAGAAATATTGGACAATCCTATTTTTAACCGAGGCGTCTGTCATCATTTTCTTTCAGGAATACTGTGCTATTTAGAATGAGACTCTGTAATCAACATGATCCACAGCACTGAGAAGAAATATGGTCACTTATCTCTTTCAAGCTGGCTTGTGCAGCTTGAGGGAAGCCTCGCACCTCCTCCTGGAGGCTTTCTCTTCTCCATAGAGTACACCCAGCCCAAAAGGATCGGATTTCTTCTAATGTTTAGTACAGTCAGTCCCCTGGTAGCTTTATTTTCATCACTGCCACACTGTGTCACTTTGAAAACTGGACTGGCTTTACACATAATTGATCCACTGTTGCCTTGTTCTATAGATCCCTCCCCAGCTATAGTGTCACTCCGCATTTTGACCACAACAGTGTATATAGCTCTTTTAGTTTATACTTAGCTAATTAGTAGAAACACCATACCTGGGTTACTGGGTTCAGAAGGCCTTTGAGCCTCAGGCCTATGTCTCCACCCAGCAAATTTTAAGCACAGAATTCTCTTTCCCTCACAATGAGTACTTCTTTGAGACTCTTGGGCTCATTTTCTTCTCAGTCAAAATCATCCTAATATTTCGAAGCTTTTAATATCATTGAATGGGATTGGGTTTGGGACTTGTGATATCCCTCCTACCGGCAGAGTTTTGTCTCATACAAATGTTCACCATTCCTCCGCAGAGAACAGCTCTGAGTGTCCAGTCAAGGGGTAGTTTTAGGCACCACCTTTGGCACAGTATATAATTCCACCCTTAGTCAATGGAGATAGTACCCACAGCTTTACAATTTTACAGCTCGGGGAAACTATTCATGGATTGTTTTCCCCATAACATAGAAACTCTGTTTCTAAATAAATTTTACACACAATAGAGTGATTATAGAGAAACTCCTATTGTTTAGACCATGTCTTAGACTTCCTTGAGAGCAGCCAGGAAAATTTTGATATAATTTATTTTTAGCTTTAACCATGGCAGAAAACTAGGTTCAAAGTGGTCTCTAAAATGTTCTTCAAGCTAGAGAGTTCTAGGAACTTTACAAGATCCTTAAAAATTGAGAATTGTCAAATGCAGGAGAACACTCCATCCCAAGCTGGCACTGTTTCTAGGATAAAAGACTTTGGGAGTTAAGTGGGTGGAAAGCAAGGAAGAGAGAGAGAATCTGTGGACTATCTGAGTTCCTTAGATATTTAATTTTTTTTAAATTGAAGAGCATTTTTTCCAATATAATTCACCTTCTAAGGTGCCTTTGGGGTCCCTTCAGTTACTGTGGCCTCTGTAGACTGAAATAGGTCATAGAACATATCAAATTTTTATGAAGGTCTTCAGTAGGCTGACACTAGGTACAGGAAGGATGAAAGTATCAATTATATTAATTATATATACAATTGCATAGAAATAAATATATATATATATAATTCTATATGTATATAATTTTATAACTACCTCATTCTTATTCACTATGGACTTGATTGGTCAGGGCACCCAGAGATTGTGGTGCCCCCTGGTGGTCATTGAATTATTGCAGATCTTCTTGACAACCTAAAAATCCACTAGGTTTGAAGAGCTAAAACATCTCTTTTTGAGAGCGATCAGAAACCATGAAAGCATATACAAGTAATTTGCATAGTTTAAACTAGTTCTTCTTATGGGTACTGGTGATTTATCAAAAAAAAAAAGTCAGTAATGTAAAGGTAGCACCTCCCACACAAAATCAAATGTAAAAAAAAAAATTTGAAGAGTATTGAACGTGTGCTAAGGGATTTTGAATAGTATGTGCAACATTTTCTGCTATATTAGTAGTTCTTTTAATACTAGTCAAAAAAACTTTATTTTACTTATCATTTTTGAATATTTTAAGTAATTAGAAAATTTCAGATTGACAAATTAGCAATATTCAATTAGACTCCTGTAATTTTGATATAAATTGCATTTTTATTTGTTAAGCTGTCTTATGTTAATTGTAGTTAAAGAATTATAATTGTAATCTTCGAAACATTACAGCTTATCTGACCTCTGCCTTTCTTTATCCAGCTACATCTAAGTTTAGAAGAATAAATTAAATTATTACTTTCTAAAAATGAACTTAGCTTATATATACTTTTTACATTGACTGCAAATAAATATTTTACATACACTACATAAATCATACCAATGTAAATATGTAAGTGATTTTTCTGCACAGTAGAAAGATTGTTTACATTTTGACTGAAATCACAAATAGAGAACCCAATTTTCTGTTAACTGAGACATACATTTCTTTTCTGTTTATAATCAGCTTCTTCTGCACAGTACCTTTTCTAATTTCCCCCTTTTCTGTGATGAACTTCTATTTTCACATTTACCAGCTGTGAATGCATTTAGAAAGTAAATGCAGAAGTAGTAGGTTTAGAAACAGCCCTTTGATTTCATTGTTGCTGTTGTTAACTAGTTTAGCACTCTAGATATGTAACATACTAAAGTCTCAGGCTGTTCCCTACTCTCTAAATGCTCCTTTACTATACCCACCACACACACACACACACACACACACACACACACACACACACACACAGGATTTTATTTGAAAATGCATGGAACTTATTTCCTGAAGTCTTTATAATTTACTACTAAGTAAGTATCTCTCTCTTAAAATCATAGAATGTCTCCCAGGGAAAAACAGTGAGATAAATGTTAGTATTGAAGCAAATTAAAAGAAAATAACTTCTGTACTTTCATTTGATATGTCTTGAATTTATACATTTATTTTCATATATGTACAGGTATTGTGATGATTAGTAATTAGATAAAAATAATATGGTACATAAAAATTGGGTAATTATCTTTGAATCTGAAAGTAGGCATTTTTAATCTTTGTACTATGAATTTATGATAGATGTTTCAAAGGAGGAGATATAAATGGAAATATTAAGGTTTCAATCTTCTTTTTCCATTTATGTAAAATTAACTAAATATATGTAGGTTACTCTGCATCAATTGCAATGTACAATGAATATATAAAAAATAAGAAATAGTTTTCAAAATCTCTGCTTTAGCTCACATCTGTTAGCTATAAACACCATTCGGTGTTGCTCAGAAAAATGACTTCTTGTCTAACTTTTATTTTATACACACATACATACACATTTTCAGTGCACCTTATAATTTGCTTTAGAGATAATTTGCAAAAGTCATAAATATGAAGCTAAAATAAACCATTTTAAATGTTATATAAAGTAACTATTCAATGTTATTTTAAAATATGAAAGTTTTATAAACTGATTATTTTTTATTTCAATGACTTCATGTACAAATAGGTTTATTTGCTTTGCTGCTAGTCAAGTACAGTCTAATACCAATTTATATACTAAAATATATGATGTATAATACTGTTTAATGAACATTCTCCTCTTGACTAAGTCATTCACTTTTATTTAAATGCCATGACATCTTTATCAATATGCCTAGATACCAAAGAAGAAAGAAGAAAGAGGAGGAGGAAGAGGGGAGGAGAAGGAGGAGGAGGAAGAGGAGGAGGAGGAGGAGGAGGAGGAGGAGGAGGAGGAGGAGGAGGAGGAGGAGGAGGAGGAGGTAGAGGAGGAGGAGGAGGGAGAACAAGAAGAGACGGTAAACTTAAAATGAGTATCACTGTGCAACTCTGCAGAGAAAACTGTCAGCAGCCGGGCACATGTGCATTCAATGTCTCTAAAAATAAAAGCAAGCCCCTCATGTCTGACCCAGAGAGGGGATACAATAAGGCAGCTCCCTATACCACCTACACTCATCAGAGAGAAGGATGTTACTTCTTTGGTTTCCTGGTTTAATGCAAAGGTATTTGTATTCACATCACTGAGTATTAGTCATTCAATAGATGAAAGGACTATTTTAAACTTTAAAGGCTACCTTGGTGTCATTCTAAGAAGTGGGGATGAGGCCCTGGGGAAAGTGTTGAAATCCTGGAGAATTATTTTAACTATTACAAGTGGTTTAATATTTGTGAGTTTGTGGTTTTGAGATTAATAGTTTTATAGCCTATGTGTGGGGATTTATGTTTTTAATTCTAATGTTTTACCTTACAATTTTTACTCTTAAAGCATCTGTTTGTGTAAATACCATTTGATCTTCTCTGTAACAAGTGTACTCTATATTTTTTGTCTCTCTTTTTTGTCTCTTTTCAAAGTTAATCTATTAAGCAGTTTATATTTTCTTTGCATCCTTTAAAAAACACCCTGGGATGCTTTTACATATAATTTCTAAAATATGTAATAGGCATAATGGCTAGGAACAAGTAACGTTTAAGGAAAAAACCCTACAGAACCAAAGAGAAGTTAGAGCTGAAGGAAATTTCATTTCTTTATTTTCGTAATTGCATTAGGCAAGTAAAAGCTATAGGAGATAACTTACCATAAAATAAAAATTAAAAATCTGGAATGTGTCATCTCTGAGCACTCTGTTAAAAATACCAGAAATAACTCCATTTACTTTATTTTTCCTGATAGAAAGACAGGAAAAGTTTGGAGTCTTAGGTGAGATCAAACTTTTTGCCTATCACAAATAAAAAGATAAATCATGAATGTCAGCTTTTCTTTTAAAAGGAAGAGATACAGGACAAGAAGAAAATGAAGCTCGTCTTAAATGTGTGATCAATCAGGTTACATTAAGTGACCTTTGAAATGAATGATTTGACAATTAATGTTTTAAAGTTCTTCCTCATTACATTACTCACCTCTTGAATTGCAAAGAGTCCAAAACTGCCTAAGGATAAACCGATTTCTCTCTACACAGCCGTCCCCGACATTTTGGCTGGATAAATTCAACCGGAGATGGTGGTTACACTTCTTACTCTGTTTCCCTTTGAGAGATAATTATTGAATAATTATAGGAAAGTACTTGCTATTTGCAAAAGACGTTTTACTTTATGAATTTAATGAGTAGTAGCATTCTAGCATTCTTTAAAATTCAATGCAATTTTTGCAGCGAAATGGGAAACCGTCAAAATGAGGAAATCCAAAGAAAAACTCAGAAAATTATAAATATGTAAAAAAAAAATGATACGGAACCATCTGAAGGTTCTCTCTTAATGTCTTACTTCACCCAACAAACTATTGTGAAAAGATTGGGCGGGGTGAGAGGGACACATAAAACAAAAGACTTCCTTTCTACACTCCCTTTCCCTCTGTTTCTTTGGCCAGAGTTTGTTGCAAACTCTTGGAAACACTGTTTGAACATAATACATGTGGTTACTTTTATTCTTCCGGAGACTGTGCTGGGTGGTGCCGAGAGCTGACTGCCGTACAAAAAGAGAAGTAGAAACCTTTCAAGAAAGGAAAAGAACAAAGTTATCCGACCCGCGGAGGTTGTAACAACAAAAAAAGTAAAAAGTAAAAGGCACTTTACTTAAAGGCACAGCTCATTTTACTGTCCCGGCTGAGTGCTTGGTAGCTGACACATCGCTTGCATTGCCTCTGGTTTCTACAAGATGTAGAGGAGTAATGCTATATAGGGGTCTGTAAATTGGAAGCGTTATTCTCGGAATGATTCGGATCCATGAAAGCTGCGGTTGCTAAAAGCTGAGAGGCCAAGGCAGCACGCACCTCGGCTGCCATCCACGTCCTCCTTTGCAGAGCATCCAGCACCGGCAGGGAGCCCAGAACCTGGAGGGAATCCTGGACCCGCAATCTGACTCCGCTCGCCGCCGATTGGTCCGCTCCCCGAACCCCGCCTCCGTGGCCGGGGCGGCCGTTTCGCGGGGACCCGCCCCTCAGCCCTGGGAATCGCAGCCTGGCAGGCCGGCTGCGCCTGCCACTCAGCCCGAGTGGCTGAGGCTCTCGGCTCGGAGCCCCGCCCCCGCCCCCCTAATTGATATTATTGGAGTGTGGAGCAAGCGGCGGGTCTGCAGTCGGAGACTTGCAGGCAGTGAATACGGTGCGAACGATCAGGAGGGGGAAATTTTTTAAAAAGCTAAACGTGGAGCCGTTGCCTGGAGAGCGAGAAGGGGAACCGATGCAAGAAGAGCAATAAAAAAAAGAACCCACTCGGAGCAAACAGCATTTAAAAAGCTGCGACTCAACCGAAACCTAAAATAAAACCTGCTCATGCACCATGGTTTTTCAAACTCGGAACCCTTCATGGATTATTTTATGCTACATCTGGCTGCTCCGTTTTGCACACACCGGGGAGGCGCAAGCTGTAAAGGAAGGTAAGGTGATGGAAAAGCAAAGTTTGTTCTGACTTATTTATTTAGCTGTCTACCTGCGTGAGCCGGCTAGTCCGGGGGGCTGCCGGCCGCGCCTCCGGAGCCTGGCGACCCTCCCCCGCTAGCTCCCCGCCCCCTCACCGTTCCGGCTGCCCCGGGTGGCCAGGGGCGCTGCTCCCAACCTCCTGCTGCCCAGCGTCCCGGGCTGTCGGCCCGACAGGAGCTGGGTTTTTCGCGGGCAGTCTGGAGGGCGTGAGCAGCAACAGAGGGTGGCGGGATGGGGTTTGGGGGACGGTCGGCGTGATCATTCTCGAAGACCCGGAGCGGGTCAGATCTCTTTCGCGAGCCCTCTCCCCTTCCTCCTCTCTGTGTTTGGCTTCGGTGGGTTCGGCTGCGGCCGGAGTTGGTGGGGGACTGGAGAGTGCAGCCTTCAGTGTCCCGGGCAGCCCGCCAGCGAGCGGCTGAAGTCCGAAGCCTTCCTAGAGGGACGGTGACTTGTGTGAGCTTGGATGGCTCGGGTTACTAATGAAGTGCTCACTGCGTCGGAGGAGGAGACGCGGGCCTGCGGTTGGCGCTCGGCCGCCTGCGCGGAACAATAACGCCGCGGAGGTGCAGCCGACCAGGGGCGCGCTCCCCGCGGCCGCGGATGTCTCCATTCAGCGCGCGCCGCGCGCGGATCAGGCGGGCCGGGGCAGCCGGAGCCCAGATGTCTCGGCCGGGCCGGAAGGCAGGGGGCAGGCTGCGGGCTGTGCGCCTGATAATGTGCTGCCGACAAGGCGACCGAAAGTCCCCAAACATCTGCCCCAAGTCCGGCAGTTCAGTCCGAGTGGTCAAACAGAGCGGAAGACCTGGACCACGAGGGCTAGCTGTGGATGGAGAGAGCAGGTTTCATTTGGGCACCAGATACGCTTGTATGTGTTGTTATTTATTTATTTTTCTTTATTTTCCTTTGAACCACTGACAGAAGGTAAAATACCTTTCGGTGCCTGTAGTTGGAGCTGGGGAAAATAAATCCTGTCAATGGAAATACCTTGCTCCAAGCATTGTCACTATTTAGCCCCCGCCCCACCTTCCCACCCCCGGTCTTCTAGGCTGTAAGTCTAACGTTGATTTTACGATATTTAAAAGCAGAATACTAATAATTACTTGTTTCTGAAGTGTGGAGAATGGAGGAATCTGATATCAGATTTAGGTCGTGGTGGAGATGGTAGGGCTACATATCGGTTCTCGCTTCATCCTATCATTGAAAACTTGGTGATTTAGTGCTGGCGGTCCCCCCAATTCTCTTCGTGCACCCCTCTTCGTTCATTCAAACCAACGTCTTGTCCTACTTCTTGATCCAGCCTGACCTTCTGACCCCAGTTTCCACATCTGCAACCTGTGTTGACTCTGAACCCATTCAGAGGAATTTTGAGAAAACCTTGGACTCCAAAGTGTCGGTTACGCGTTTGCAGCTGAACTGACATCTACTAGAAAGATACACCCAGGCACACCAAAACCCACATTTCCACTCCCATGATATTAGCGATTAGGAGCATCCAGTCCTGGAACCTTGTCCCGATTCCTCCGGAAGAGCAGGAGCAGCGGAAAAGTTTGCTCGGCGGCGGCTGCGCCCGGCGCACGAGCTCGGGCAGACCCCGGCTTGAGTGTGCGCTATAAATAACTGCAGCACTAGGGGGAGAGGTTCCCGCAGCCAGACTCGCTCGCTCGCCTTTCTCTTCTGGGTGCAGGATACGTGTGAAGGATTCTGATTCTAGGAGGCTGAATTGTTTAAACGCAGAAGTGAAATATTTAAAAGGTGGGCGGGGTGGCGGATGAACCCGGCTTCTCGGTGGCGACGCTCAGAGCGCGCAGCGGCTATCCGAGCTGCAACCGCTCTGCAAGCCCAAAGGCCCGGCCGGGGCAGTCACTGGCGGGCGCTGGAAAAGCAGTGCACGGCCTCCAGGGTGGGTGGAGTGGTTGGAAGAAGATGAGGGATCTCCTCCCCGCCCCGCCCCCTTCCTCCACTTTTCCCGAACACTTTCTTTCGGGGCGATCGGTTCCCGCTCCTGCGAGCGCGGGTCTAAAGAGTCTGACGGTTGGAGGTGAAGTGCAGCTGCCGTTTTTCCTCTTGGTAAAAGCTGCCGCCGCCACTGCATCCTCAGAGGAGACGCTTCCCGAAAGCCTCTCTCCTCGTCCTGGCTCCTGCAGGAGCCAGGGCGCCACCGGTTCCCTGGAGTGCCCAGGTCTGGCAGAGGATTAATGGATGCTCTGCGTTGCGGGCGCGCCCGTCTGGCAGCCCCCGCCCCGCCCCGCCGGCGGCCCCGCCCTGGCCCTGCCGCCCGCCGCTGCCCGCCCGGCCTTTTGCAGCCTCCGCCAGGGCGCGCCCGCCTCGCGCCCCCCGCCCCTACCCCGCCGCCCCTACCCCGCCGCCCCTACCCCGCCGCCCCTACCCCGCCGCCCCAGTGCGCGGAGTCCCTGAGCCCGTTCCGGGCGCCCCAGGTCCCGCCCGGCTGCCCTCCGCGGGCTGGGAGGATGCCGCCAGTGCTCTGAGCGGAAGGCTAAAGCGCGCACTTGCGGGTGGATCCAGAGAGCGGTTGGCAGGGAGCGAGACACGCTGATCACTTTAGAGCTGCTTCTGATTCAACGTGCAAGGGCCAATTTCTGTTTGTTTTTGTTGACTTCTCAACTTGTTTGCCATCGTTACCCCAACCCACCCCAGTCTGTGTTGAGGGGTAACGGAATGACAGTAAACAGTCCACAATGCCTATTTTGTTCTCAAAAATGACCCAAGAAGGTCACCTGTGTTTAAAATCCAATTGTCTCTTGTCAATGCAAAAGACAAAAAATAATAATAATAATAATAATAAAAATAAGATAAATTATCTCAAAAGAAGAGTGCGTGGCACCTACGTTGTTTCCTTCAGCTTTGTCTCCATTGTTGAGGACAAACACAAAATAAAATTTACTTCATATAAATTCACTAATCCAACGATTTTTTTTAATGTTCAAAGTGTAAAATACAACTTGTATTTTAAAAGTGTGTTTTTTCCCCTCCTCATTTGGAAGAGAGTCAAGTGTTTGTGACCAAAGTTTATCGCTGTCATGGTCTCCCGGACAGTCTTAAGTGCAAAACATTTTTGAAAACAAGTGTCTCTGTATCTATCTATATCTACTTTTTTCAGTTACAGAGAATAACCTTGACTAGCATGGAGGAATTGAACACATAATCAGTGTGTTCTGTTTTCCAAGCATAACACATTTTCATTTCCTTTAAAATACATTTTTTTCTCTAGTGATTATTTAAAAGTTCATATAACCATGTATTTTATTAAAATCCAAATTTTAACATTTTGTTGAGGTTGGATATTAACCATATTTGCACATTCAAAAATACTTCACTGTTATTTGTGGACAAATTGATACATTTGTTAAAATACTCTAGAGTCAAAAATACTTTTAAAGAGAAAAACTCTGATAACAAACCAGTTTGAACAAACAGTGAATGCTTTAGGAGGGTTATTGTCTTAAAAAGCAATAAAATGTATAAAATTGAAAGTATGATATATGCATTTGAATATGTTATATTAATAATATCAGGAGCAATCGTTACATTTATATTAATTTAATTTCACTTCATTATGGTTTTTGATAGCATAAAAGTGGAATACAACTTTTAAAAAAAATCAGAAAAATAGTCAAGTCAGAGTTCAAATTTACTATTTTTGAGAATTATCTAATGCTTTGAAACCTTTGGAAATTAAAAAAAAAAGAAATATTGAAAACAGATGTTTAACTAACTCAAAACTATACCTTGCAAATAATAGTTTATTTTGCTAAGGATAACATTCTTAATACATATTTTAGTCATATTCCTCTTTGTATATGTGTGTGAAAGACACTGCATGTGAAGAGTTTTAATAAACTGCAATTCTCAAAAAGTGCTAGGAAATACTGATGGCAAAATATTATAAATTAATGACTATCTTAGCGTAATGTAGAATTACACTTTATTACATTCAGGTTATCATGTTTCACAAAATTTGGAAGGCTCAAAGGTTTACAAACTCTTTATAATATACAGTTTCTAAAAAAACAATACATCACATAGCAATTGTTACTCTCCTTTTTTTACTTTTGAGTTTTTAAGTTTATTTAATCAAAAATACCAAATATAAGATGGTATTTTAATACATTTTCTCCCACAGTGGAGTAATATACTTGTATCAGGTAGGTAGGTATTCATTTCACCATTCATTTATATAAATAACTGTTTATATATCATATAAAATTAGATTCACTTTAATAACTTACAAATGTGTTGAAGTTTTTTCATGTAACGTTTGGAAATAAAACTTTCTTTTTCAGTACTACTGCTGGATTCTAAAGCACAACAAACAGAGTTGGAATGGATTTCCTCTCCACCAAATGGGTGTAAGTCCTTCTCCTCATAAAATATTACCCTTCTTTTTAAAGTAAGACTCAAGAACTTTCCTCTCTTTCCTTAGGGAGTTATTCACATTCTTTAAATTTAAACAATTTCAATTCCAGATATCATATTCAATATTTTGTTGTGTTTGTCATGGGACATTTAATTTTTTAAGTAGAGAAGAAGGTATACTTCGGGCTTGGGGACATGGATTTAAAAACACTCTATAATCTTTTGAGTGGTATCATACCTCAGGTTCCAGGCTATAAATGATAACTAATTATAGGGAACAATCCTTTCACAAACTCATTTAAACCACTCTAGTTGCTTTATACATCTGTAGTATAATAGCCAGTGTAGACTGTATAGTTCTTTAAAAACAGTGTGCAATCTGTTTTTCCTCTTTTAAAAACAGTTTTAGCATCATTCAAAAGGTACCTTAAAAGGTAGCCCAAAACGTAATATGCTCAATATTTTAGCATACAGTTTGCTATGAGATAATTATTTGGATTTTCCAAGTTTATATCATGTCTATCTTATTGTTATTAATCAGAAGTGATGGCAGAGCATGCACATACTACAGTGAAAATCTGTCACATGAATGAAAGCAGTCAAACAAAAATCTAGGAAAACATGTAACCTCTCACCCCCAATTTTTGACCATTATGGTTTATATATCAGAAAATCTATTACTTTCTTAAATTTAGTTCAATGTCTTTGTTCTTCAGTTTTTTAATTGTGAGAGATCACATACTTCATCCCTTATTAAAGAAGAGGGCTTCAAGAAAGGAAAGTATACCTTATTGTTACTTGAGTTAATATTCGACATGGAATCAAAGAGCATGAAGCTAGGATATTAAAAAGTGTAACAAAATTTTTGCAAAGAGAAGAACAAAAGTCTGAAAGGGAATTTTGAGTATAAGAACATCATAAAGACCAATGTCATTGAAGTG